>NW_026851717.1:0-66430 GCF_026571515.1 Ruditapes philippinarum
TTCAGTGTGTACTGTACAGTCGTTTAGGGTGTTCTGGATCGCTAACAACAATTATGTTTGTCACTTATCTGAAATTTTGGAATTTTATTTGTTTCAAGAGAAAGATAAATTCTTCCTCTCTTTAACCAACATAAGTTTTTGCAAAAAGCTGTTAGCTTTCATTCTTGATTGTACCTTCGAGCAGCATGACCTTTTCGGTTATTTCCGGTTCAGTTTAGGCAGTTTCGGACCATATTGGGGATCTTCTCAAAACATTTTCAAAAACCTTCCCAATGGGTTACTAATCAGTAATTGTGATGTGTTTCAGAAATATTCTTTGTTTGTAAGAGCCATTGGCATTAATTATCAGAAGAACAGACAAAAAGGGTCAATTTAAGAGAACAAGATATGTTTGTAAAACATGTATGCCCCCTATCAGCAGCCAATTAGTCATGTGATAAGGTTATTATGCATGACTTCTGACCCAGTGATCAAACAATTAATAAGGGTTATCAAGTATCTACTGGTCATGACCTTAACCTTTGACCCCTTGACCCAAAACACAATAGGTGTCATCTGCTGGTCACGACCAATCATCATACAAAGTTTGAAGTTCCTAGGCCTAAGCGTTTTTAGTTAATTGATCGGAAACCGTTTTTACCTACAAGGTCAATGTGACCTTGACCTTTGACCCCTTGACCCCAAAATCAATAGGTCATCTGCTGGTCATGACCAATCACCATACCAAGTTTGAAGTTCCTAGGCCTAAGGGTTCTTTAGTTATTGATCGGAAACCGTTTTAACATACAAGGTCAATGTGACCTTGACCTTTGACCCCAAAATCAATAGGGGTCATCTGCTGGTCATGACCAATAACCATGCCAAGTTTGAAGTTCCTAGGCCGAAACGTTCTTTAGTTATTGATCAGAAACCGTTTTTACTTACAATGTCAATGTGACCTTGACCTTTGACCCCTTGATCCCAAAATCAATAGGGTAATCTGCTGGTCATGACAAATCACCATACCAAGTTTTGAAGTTCCTAGGCCTAAGCGTTCTTAAGTTATTGATCAGAAGCCGTTTTTACTTACAAGGTCAATGTGACCTTGACCTTTGACCCCTTGACCCAAAACTCAATAGGGGTCATCTGCTGGTCACGACCAATCATCATTACAAAGTTTGAAGTTCCTTGGCCTAAGCGTTTTTAGTTAATTGATCGGAAACCGTTTTTACCTACAAGGTTAATGTGACCTTGACCTTTGACCCCTTGACCCCAAAATCAATAGGTCATCTGCTGGTCATGACCAATCACCATACCAAGTTTGAAGTTCCTAGGCCTAAGGGTTCTTTAGTTATTGATTGGAAAAGCATTTTTACCTACAAGGTCAATGTGACCTTGCCCTTTGACCCCTTTACCCCAATATCAATAGGGGTCATCTGCTGGTCATGACCAATCATCATACCAAGTTTGAAGTTCCTAGGCCTAAGGGTTCTTTAGTTATTGATCGGAAACCGTTTTTACCTAAGAGGTCAATGTGACCTTGACCTTTGACCCCTTGACCCCAAAATCAATAGGGGTCATCTACTGATCATGACCAATCACCATATCAAGTTTGAAGTCCCTAGGCCTAAGGGTTCTTTCATTATTGATCAGAAACCGTTTTTACCTACAAGGTCAATGTGACCTTGACCTTTAACCCCTTAACCCCAAAATCAATAGGGGTCATCTGATGGTCATAACCAATCACCATACTAAGTTTGAAGTTCCTAGGCCTAAGGGTTCTTTTGTTATTGATCAGAAACCGTTTTTACCCAAGAGGTCAATGTGACCTTGCCCTTTGACCCCTTGACCCCAAAATCAATAGGGTCATCTACTGATCATGACCAATCACCATACCAAGTTTGAAAGTCCTAGGCCTTAAAGTTCTTTAGTTATTGATCGGAAACCGTTTTTACCTACAAGGTCAATGTGACCTTGCCCTTTGACCCTTAACCCCAAAATCAATAGGGGTCATCTGCTGGTCATAACCAATCACCATACAAGTTTGAAGTTCCTAGGCCTAAGGGTTCTTTTGTTATTGATCAGAAACCGTTTTTACCCAAGAGGTCAATGTGACCTTGACCTTTGACCCCTTGACCCCAAAATCAATAGGGGTCATCTACTGATCATGACCAATCACCATACCAAGTTTGAAGTTCTTAGGCCTTAAGGTTCTTTAGTTATTGATCGGAAACCGTTTTTGCTTACAAGGTCAATATGACCTTGACCTTTGACCCCTTGACCCCAAAATCAATAGGGGTCATCTACTGATCATGACCAATCATCATACCAAGTTTGAAGTTCTTAGGCCTTAAGGTTCTTTAGTTATTGATCGGAAACCGTTTTTGCTTACAAGGTCAATGTGACCTTGACCTTTGACCCCTTGACCCCAAAATCAATAGGGGTCATCTACTGGTCATGACCAATCACCATACCAAGTTTGAAGTTCCTAGGCCTAAGGGTTCTTTAGTTATCACTCGGAAACCATTTGGTCTACGGACCGACGGACCGACAGACCGACGGACCGACGGACCGACAAGTGCAAAGCAATATACCCCCTTTTCTTCGAAATGGGGGCATAATAATGATTAAACTATTATTATTCAGAATTATTTATTAAACAAGATGGTAACAATTGACACAGTAGCTAACAAGATTATAAAGCATGTAAACACTGATTGAGATCATAATCTTAAACAAGCAATTATCATAGTATTGCAAGCAATCCATAAGTCCCCTACCGGTAAGAGCCCAAGCAACATTTTGAAGGGCCATTCACTTATGTTCCTATTTTAAGTAAATTTGTTGAAAAAGTTCTTTAAAAGTGATCACAGGAAACAGTTTTTATGTACAGACAGACGGACTGAAAGACACTCTAAAGTTATTTTTTAAACATCCCTGTTATCAAAATATAACATTTTTAAAATCCTATCATGATTGAAGAATTATAAATTTGTCTTTTTCAAATTGAACTTTGTTTTATGAATAAATAATACTTACCTGGATAAAAAAAGGAATAATTTACTGCCACATATGTCAAGTTTCATAAACATATTTTCAGTACTTTTTGTGTTATCACTGGATCCAGGTTATGTGTAAAAATTATAAATTTGTTTTCAAATTGAAGTTTTATGAATAAATAATACTTACCTGGAATAACAGTATGAATACTCTTTTTCTGATCCGCATAATAAACTTTCTCCCGGAAGTTGATAAACTTTTCGTGAGGCGCATGCGCACTCTCGGTAAGTTATCTACTTCCTCCTCCCACAGTAAACGTCAGTTCCTTTTCTGGCGAAAGTATTCGCCCCAGGACTGAAAGAAAGAGGGGAGGTTGGGAGGGTAACTGTTATTCCAGGTAAGTATTATTTATTCATAAAACTTCAATTTGAAAACAAATTTATAATTTTTATTTCATAAATAAAAACTTACCTGGAATAACAGTATGAATAAAACCAGATTTTACAGCAATGTAAGACTGGTGGTGGGAATCTTTCATAAATAATCATATACTTCAAAAAACTAAGAAATTCATTCCTACTCACCTTAGTAGAATGAAAAGAGCATGATCTTCATCATCTGTTTCTTCCAAACATATAAATGATGAATTCCTATTGCTTCTTAACAGTCATATATACAAATGTATATTTACAAAATAGTTCTATCCCACTGTATTTACATACAAACATCATCATGTAATGGACATCTTCCTCGATGTCTTGACATCTTTCTCAATGTCTTAACATAAAAATAAACAAAATATCCTGCGATCCGCAAGAATTAAGAGAAAAGTTCCAAATGAAGTGATTACACATTCATATAATCTGTATTTATAGTCCTTAAATAGTGCCGAGTAAACGTAGTTTCTCTTGACCAATCGGCACTCTCCATTATCTGCTGAAGTGAAGCACCTTTAAACAATGCAAAGGAAGGCCCAATGCTGCGAGTAGAATGACCTTTTATTTTACCTATGTCTTTACTTTGTGACTTGTAACAAAACTTAATAATGCTAACCAACCATCTGGATATGGTCTGAGCTGAAACAGGTTTATGGGGTTTCTTTGTTGCAATGAACAACTTAACAATTTCTTGGTCAGATCCTGCATTACGAAATTTTTCTGTTCTTTTTAAATAATGAAAAAGCACTCTTTTAGGATCTAAAGTCCTGTTTTTTGGTAATGCTGGAATGAAAATATTTCTATCCGAATGATTCGGTCTATCTTGCTTTGATAAGCCAGTTCTTATAAAAGTCAATCCTTTCTTCTGGACATTAACATAGTTTTCACCTAAACGTAACGATTGCAAATCACTGCAACGCCGAAAAGTGGTAATCGCCAACAGAAAACAAACTTTCCAAGTAAGGTAACGTAAAGATGCATCCTTCAGCGGTTCAAATGGAGCTTTCTTCAATGAATCTAAAATGAAAAGAAGATCCCATTCAGGTACTAATTTTTTTAAAGGAGGACGTTCGTTGAAAACAGCTCTTAACAATCTTATAATAAAAGGATGTTGTCCGATAGGTGTATTATCAACTGGGCCCAAAATTGAAGACAACATCGATCTATAACCATTAATAGTTCTGTATTTGAGACCTTTATCAAACAAATATGTCAAAAAATCTGCACATTCCGCTAAAGTGGCAATATACGGATCAATTTGTCTTTCACAACACCAGCTATTAAATTGTTTGAATTTGCTTTGATAATCCCTACGTGTGCCAGATCTCCATGACTTAGACAGTAATTTTCTTGTGTTTCCAGAAAGGCCCTTTGACGACCAATGTCTGTTGACAACAGCCATGCAGTCAAATGAAGAGACTCTGGATAAGGGTGTGATATTCGACCCCTGCATTGAGTCAAGAGCATTTGGCTGCATGGCAGATTGATTGGATTTGCAATTAACATTTTCAGTAACTGTGGATAATGATGTTGTCTTGGCCACTGATTTGCTATTAATATTATTGTACAATGATATTTTTGCATGTGACTGAGTACTTTGGGAACAAGTTGTGCTGGTGGAAACGCATAAGCAAAGAGATTTTCCCATGGAATTGACAGAGCATCTAGG
Organism: Ruditapes philippinarum; assembly: GCF_026571515.1. Classification (NCBI taxonomy): domain Eukaryota; kingdom Metazoa; phylum Mollusca; class Bivalvia; order Venerida; family Veneridae; genus Ruditapes; species Ruditapes philippinarum. The sequence continues at coordinate 5,086 of NW_026851717.1, forward strand.
GCAAATGCTTGAGAATGGTGTATCCAAGAGCAAAACAGTGGAGTCTTTTTGTTCTGGAAAGTAGCAAACAGGTCCATCATTGGATGACCCCAAAGCTCGAACAATTTCAGAACCACTGTCTTGTTCAAGGACCACTCTGTCTGACATACTCTCTCCCTGCTCAGTGTATCCGCCAACACATTCTTCTTTCCCAAAATATGAGCAGCTTTCAGCAAAATATTGTTCTCCAGGGCCAGTTGCCAAAGGCTCATAGTCATATTGCATAATTGGGCTGATCTCGTGCCCCCCTGCCGATTGATGTATTGGCAAACAGTTGTATTGTCTGATCGGACTAGAACATTTTTGCCCTTCAGCTTTGATAGAAAATGTTTGAGACTGAACATAACTGCTAACATTTCCTGACAATTTATATGAAGCATTTTTTCTGACAAAGTCCACTGTCCTTGACATGTCAAGCTGTTCATGTGACCTCCCCAACCGTAGCCACTGGCATCTGTGGTCAGTGTTATTTGAAAGTTGTCTTTCAGTAATGATCTGCCCAAGCCAATGTTCTGATCCAATAAGAACCAATTCAGATCCTGGATCAGTTGAGGTGTTAAAGGAATTTTTGTAGACAGATTCATTCTGATAGGGCTCCAATTTTTTAATAAATGAAGTTGTATAGGTCTCATGAACAGCCTGGCATTTGGAATGAGCTCTAGACATGAGGCTATCATTCCGAGTAGGACTAAAAAATGTCTTGCAGTGCATTGACCCTTTTGAATGTTTGACACCGCTGTTTTTAATTTTTCCAGTCTTTCCATGCTTGGAAACACTAGCCCTTTTTTTAAATCCCAATAACTGCCCAGATAATTGAGAGTTTGCATTGGAACAAGTTGTGATTTTTCCTTGTTTATGATGAACCCTAAATGAAAGAGAAGACTGAGTATTTGATAACGATCTTTCAACAATAACATTTTTGTTTTGTTTACTGCTAACCAATCGTCTAGATAACTTGCTAGACGAATATTGAATTTTCTCAGATGTGCGACTACCACTGAAATTATTTTGACAAAGACTCGAGGAGCACTTGTTGGGCCAAAACATAGTGTTCGAAATTGGTAAGTTACTCCTTGAAAATGGAAGCGCAGATACTTGGGATGATTTTTGAAAATTTTTATATGGAAATAAGCATCTTTCAAATCTATTGAAAAAGCCCAGTCTTCTTTTTCTACAAGGTTTAATATTTTTGCCAAAGTGTCCATCTTGAAATGTTGTTTGCGGAGATACTTGTTGAGGGGTTTCAAATTTATCACTGGTCTCATTTCCCCGTTCTTTTTTGGAACTAAAAATAATGTGCTGTAAAAACCTGAATTTGCTAGCTTTGGATTGACAACTTCTATAGCATTTTTTTCTTAAAGAGATATTATTTCTTGTTTGATTATATTTTGACTTTTTGCAGGGACACGTGTTGATTTTATGCCTAAAAACTGAGGTTTTTCCTCGAATTCTAACTTGTAACCCTGGCTTATCACGTCTAACACCCATTTGTCTGTGGTGATTTGTTGCCAATGTGATAGGAAATGAGACAGTCTGCCCCCAACAGGTATCTCCGGATATTTTACTATTACACTTACCAAGTCATTTTTCATCTGTTTTTGCCACTGGCTTTCCTCTACCAGATGGGGGTCGTCTCGTCCCGGAGCTATAACCTCTGCCACGAAACTTTCCCCGGCTGTCAGATCTTGAGATCTTAGGGATACGAAAATTGTTCAACCCATACGAAGAAGTGCTTGGTTTTTCAGTCAATTTCTCGATCGGTTGTTTCTTGTTATACTCAGAGAAATTACCAGATGCTGATAATTTCCGTTTCTTGTTCAGATCTGGGATTAGATCATCAACTTGTTTACGTTTTTCTTTCTTGTCTTTCAACAAAGTTTCTAGTTCTTTGCCAAAAACACCATCCCCTGACAAAGGTAAATTGTAATAGTCCCATTTATCAGTTTGTTCATGCAGACCTGTATCCTTCATACAACATGATCTTCTAACAATATGATGGAAAGCACCAGTTCTTCCAATTTGGTCTAAACACTTCGTACTCATAGCAAAAATATCTTTGACCATCTGAGAAGCTTGATCTCTTTCAAAATCGGTAGAATTTAGCATTTGAAGTAGGTTACCGAGACTTTGTTGTATATACATTTGAATAACGAGTCCTAACCGAGCAGCTTGCTGCCCTTTATATGCAACTTTTTCTATCATTTTAGCTGGTTGTGTATATAACTGTTTTCCTTTAGCAAAAGAAGCCCTAGGCCCATATCTTTTAGTAAGACATACTTCTACCATATCATCCAGTGATGGCACCTCTAGCAATTTTTCAGCATCTGCATCAACTGGAAAAAGGTCGAAATTTTCCTCGGCAAAAGCAGACAAAAAGTTTGGTTGTTTACATCTATAACCACTATCAATAACCTCAATCTGTGATTTGTCCAAGGTTAAACCCTTTTTCTGTTCAACTTTTTTAACAACTGCATCTTCACCGAACATTTCAAATAAACATTTTCTTGTATTTTCAGAGAGATTTTCCACATTTTCCTCCCTATTGTTGTTTTTGTCCAACATGGCGCTATCATTATTTTCATGAGCAGGAGAAATTTGACCGCCAGCAAAAATTGACAACATGTCAGAGTCAGAATCATCTTCACTGGAGTCAAATAAAAATTTGTCACGATTTCCTTTAGAATTTGACTTTTTTCTTTGTCCATTAGTATCATCATTTAACTGATTTGTCACAGTTTGTTCATTTTTTTCACCGGATTGTTTATCTAAAAAAGTTTGCAACATTTTTTCCAAATTACACATTCTGTTGCTCAATTCGTCGTATTTTTTCGAACGACTTTTCTTTTTGCCTTTGTCTTTAGTCAATAGCAATTTATTAGCAGTATTTTCTTCTGCCGACACGTAAGAAACGGTGTCATTTCTACCCGATAAATCTCCACGTGTTGGCGACGACATATTTTCGTCATGAGGCTCGTCAGAAAATCTGTCGTTTTCAGACGTAATTTCACCCTCTTCTGAATGATGACACGTCGCCATAAGACAAAACTGGATAAATCTCAAGTAGAAAAACTAATTTCCACTGAAGAAACTATTCAAAACTAAAAATTAAACGCGGACGAAGCGAATACTTTCGCAAGAAAAAGAGAACTGACGTTTACTGTGGGAGGAGGAAGTAGATAACTTACCGAGAGTGCGCATGCGCCTCACGAAAAGTTTATCAACTTCCAGGAGAAAGTTTATTATGCGGATCAGAAAAAGAGTATTCATACTGTTATTCCAGGTAAGTTTTTATTTATGAAATAAAATTTGCCATATTTTCAGTCTATTTGTTGCCATAGCAACCAGAATATTCAACATAGGAAGAAAAGAAAAAGACGTGCATAATCTCCATACTGCCATCTATCCATATAACAAATTTCATAAAAATATTTTCAGTACTTTTTGCGTTATCGCGGGATCCAGGTTATGTGTAAAATTTGCCATATTTTCAGTCTATTTGTTGCCATAGCAACCAGAATTTTCAACATAGGACGAAAAGAAAAAGACGTGCATAATCTCCATACTGCCATCTATCCATATATCAAGTTTCATTAAAATATTTTCAGTACTTTTTGCGTTATCGCGGGATCCAGTTTTGTGGACGGACGGACGGACTGACGGACGGACGGACGGACAGACGGACGGAGGGTAAACCTAAAGTCCCCTCCGATAAACCGGTAGGGGACTAATAATTGGTTTAACAGGGTAATCACAGTTAATCAAAGAATAATCAAATAGACAACATACAAAATGACTAGATTATAAAGCATGTAAACACTGATTGAGATCATAATCTTAAATAATTGGTTTAACATGGTTATCACAGTTAATCAAAGAATAATCAAATAGACAACATACAAAATGACTAGATTTTAAAGCATGTAAACACTGATTGAGATCATGATCTTAAATAATTGGTTGAACAGGGCAATCACAGTAAATCAAAGAATAATCAAATAGACAACATACAAAAGGACTAGAAAAGTACACATTATATAATTATAATGTTCAGATCAATGTCACAGAGTGTGCTCAAAACTGATATATCTACATGTACAAATAACTACATACATGACACTTTCATAACTGAACCTTCTGCCATTTTTTCCAAAGTAGAGCTCAACAAGGAAAGGTTATATTCGAATTTGCTTGGTGTACTTGTAATATAATAGGAGCAAGGGATAACTGCTCCACCACCTTTGTCCTCAGGTGCTGGCCAGGGAGGAAAGCTCTGACAGGGTTCACCAGTAGCAACAGCATACACACTGCCATCTTCGTCTAGCACAGTCCTGAAAAACCCTGCTAACACTCTGGGTGCATGTCCAATAGGCAAACCAGCAATATCTGATAATTTTAAGTGCCTCTGGTGGTCTGTAATCACGTCATGCAGTTTTTCATCGAACTCCTCAAGTTCTGGCAACCATACTAGACAGGCATCTCGATCAACAATGTTAGTGTACTCTCTGTCCACCCTAAGTTTAGTTGGTGGATCTGTAATTGGTGGTTTGATTTGGTATGCATGGTATCCCTTAACAACACTATTTTCCAGCACAATAGTTTTTAACAAAGCAAGATCACTTGCTTCTCAAGGGCCTTGAACTGGTTCATTGGTTTTTGCCTGAAAATAGTCAATACAGTATACAGAATAATGGAATTGCTAGGAAAGCTGTTTTTCTACCTAAAATAATAAGGTTGGTTTCATTTGTATGCCGTTTTCAACAGTGTTTCAGCAGTCATACATAATAATATAACCATGACTCAATAATACAGTGCAAACAGTGCAGTGTGGCCTATCGGGTTGGCTTATCAATCAATCCTTTCAATGACAAAAACTCTCTAAATGAACTGTACCATTTGTCTGTCTTCTCTTTTGTAAGTTTAGCTCTACAAGTTTCCAGTGGGGTTTCAGTTCTCATTTCAACGATGTGACTATTACGCCTCATGAATGCATAGTACCAGTCATATCCAGGCCTATTATTTGCAAATGGTGTTTGTTTCTTTTCATTGGTGACTAATTTCTGAACAAAGTCCAAAAAATCTCCCGGCTTTAACCCCATGCCTCGACTGGCCATTTCTTTCAGCCAATGTGCCATCGCCTCTTCTTCAGTTTTAGTGAAAATCGGCTGTGGACCATTTCGACTATCTAATTCAACCTCTCCAGAAAGACGCCTATGTAAATAACCATAAGATAAGCCATACAGTTCTGATGCTTTCCTGATAGTCACAGTTACCTCTTTTTTTTCTATGGCCAGAATTGCTCTCTTGCACCGGAGTGATTTCCCAAGTGAGCCCCTGTTGTACTTCTTTTTAACTGCGTTTGCTTTTTTGACAGCTGGACTCTGATGTTTTGGTTTCCCCATTTCTGAAAATAAATTACATATTTAAGTGCAACTGATGTTATTTGAAATTGCTTTTAATTTCACCATACAACAGGAAATAAAAAATGAAACACATAAATATATTTTGCATGAATAACTCTGTCAGTCTGTTAAATAAAGTTGTAATTTAAATACATTCAGATAACATTCTAACAAAAAATCACATTTCAAACAAATAAATCCTCAATAAATCAGCTATAATTCAGGAAAAATATCCCAATTATCAAAACAGTAACACGTTTTAATTTACAACATTATTAAACATCAATTGTGACTTGAAATCAGCTGTTTTGACAGTCCAAAGTGCTTTTGAGAACACCCCCAGTATGGAAGGTCACGTGATCCGAAACTAGCCGAACGACTGCTTTCATTTCACGGCATGTGACTATTGTCAAGAACAGGTGATGGTATTTTCGCTTATTTTGATTGACAGAGGACATGTTTGTGAACATTTTGGTATATAAACATGATGTATTGGTTCAATATTTACCGATTCACGAGGCCCTGTTCACAGAATCGCCATTTTTTTCCCGTACTTTTTCTGGAGTAAATGTGAAGGTCACTTGTCATCAGTAAAAAAATCATGTCATGAAAATCGCTTTTGGTAAATAAATAACCGACAATTTCTCCAGAAAAGACCATTCTTTCAAAATCAAACAACCATTTCAAGAAATATTTACCACATGTTTAACAATTTTATTAGATTACTGACAGTGGTCCCGAACTAACTAAGATCCGGAACACCCTAAACGACTGTATCAGACTTCCCGAAAGTTAAAAAAACTGTCAGACATTCGGTCTGACAAACCATGAAAATCTGTCGGACCGAAACGAAATCTGTCAGACCAAATAAAACTGATCAAAATCAAAGAAAAACTTGTGTTTGTATTTCTAAGACACTTTTTGTTTTTAATTTTTTCGCCGTAAAAATGGGCACATTCCGTACAGTGCATTTTCATCTCCTCCCTATCATACACCAACGATTCATGGTCCTGCTTCCATTTTTCATTAAATTTTGTCTCAGGTCTATTCTTTTCATCCTTTTGCTGTTCTGCGCGCTCCTCTGACTTAGATTTTCGTTTTTTCCCAGGTTTGGCAGCTTTAGCGACGCCATTTTGTATACATGCGGCTTGGATAAAAGCCGGACATTCGGACCGATCCGGAATAAAAAATCGTCGGACCTGATCAAAATTTATCGGACATGTCCGTCGGACCGACGTATTTCGGGAAGTCTGCTGTATAGATCTATCTAAATGTTCAAGAGATCAATTGATAATGAATCATTAATTAAAGAATTTATATTCATAATTGTTTGTGTAATCAATCAAGCAAAATAGATCTAGGGTAATGTCGTCATATTTCGGACACTTTTTGCATTCTGCGACCAATTTCATTCGTCTAGCTGCGAATATGTATTTAACCGTCTGTAGCCTATTTAGCCGGGAACTATGCTATGTAAGGATTTTATACTGGCTCCCAGCTGCAAATTACATGTTTGATTTATTTAGAAAATTCACAAATTGTTAATCGAGTAAAATCGGGGAAATACGAACAGAAGCGGGGAATTTCGGACACATTTTCATTTTTTTAAAAAGTAACATTATCGTCGCCAGAAGAGACTTAAACATATTTTATTTCTTTTTTGACATATGTATCAGTTCATTTCACTTAAGGCACAACATTAAAGTGATTCTTTTTTAACAGTTTCTGTTAAATTCAACAAGTAACAATCATTAACTTCTAGGGCATATGAGTGTGCCACCCAAACAATGCTTTGGTCCTCTTCACAAATGTCACATAAAATCTTGTACCGTTCATATAACATTCTTAATGTACAAATATTGGAGCAGACGAAGTCTCTAAGATAAACAAATATATCGTCAATCAGCGGATGGTCGTAAAGGTATTCACAATTGACCATAGTGTCTAGTATTGCTTTCATTTTCATATACAATGATAAACTTCCAAAAAGTTCTCTATCTCCAGTGATTTTCTTACTTGTATAACAGACTCCGAAAAAAGGCCTCTTCCCAATTGAAATTTTCTTTAAAATCATGCAGTTTTCCCAAAAATCTGAACTTAAACCAGCTTTTTTACTTCCCAAATTAGCAATTTTAGCGATAATTTTTCCCAAAATCAAGAGGCTCAGGCCTCTTCCCAATTAAGTGAGAAAAATCACTGATCTCTCAGGTGAGCAGCGGTTGACGTGTTCATATTTACTGTAAATAGACAAAAAACATAATATAATTTCAATGCGTAAGTGAGAACTTTAAATATATTCATTTTGAATAGATTATTTTACAGTTTGTCTCCTGATCGTTGCTTTGTTTGTAATGTATATTGATATGTATTTTCTAATCTTAAAATGTTTGAAAATGTCGATCGAAGAATATCAGGTAAGCAGCAGTTGGCGTGTTCATATTTTCTTTAAATAAACACTCACAAAAATTCAGAATATAATTTAAAATGTATAAGTAAGAGCTTTTTAAAAAAGAATAACATAACTGAATATTAAACAGAATTATTTGGAATAGATTAGTTTACGTTTTTTTTCCTGATCGTAGCGTTGTTTTTATTGTATATTGTTATGTAATTTTCAATCTTAGAATGTTAGAAAATGTCGAAGAATAATGTGCAAAAACTGATTCTGTAATAAAATAAACCCACCTTTAAATTAACATTGATCTTTTTTTAAATCCTGAATAAATTTCACGGCCTTTTTTACCTCTCTCGCATGGCGACGTTGCTCTTTTAATTGCAAGATGTTTTCTTTATCAAGCTGCTTCTGCCTCTTTTCAGCCAATACTTCATTGGACGTGAGAAGCCTGTGCGAAGTACTAACGGTACTTTTCCTCTTTCTTTCATTTACATTAACATTTTGTGGGACATTAAATATGGAATCAATGTCAACATTCCAATTGCACTGTGGCAAAGGAGCAAGTGCATTCAACTCATCATTCTGGGATTGATTTTCATTGGGCAAATAATTTTCACTACAAAAATCCCCACCAGAAAGTTTTATATCTTCAATAATAATCTCGGGAAATAGAGGAAGAATGTACGAAATTTCTTGATCAGTGGCTTCATGAAGTTCTACGGCTTCATTAGGGTAGTCCGAGTAAAATTTTGGAGTAAGGATAGATATATTGCTCGTAGATGATATGGATGGTACAATCTGTGTTGCACAGGGGGTAGGCATTTCATACTGTTGGTCAGGCAAGGGTTCATAAGGGATAGACGTACTTGATGAAGCTAGGTTCAGTGTAGTATTAACTTCTGATACGCCAACATAATTCTCTTCAAGCGCAGTCGAAGTCATTGTAGACAGGGCACTAGACAACTTTTGGGGACAGGTACCCATACCCTCAGGAAGGGGAATTTTGCGTCATTTTAAGACAAAAAGGGGAATTTTAAGCCATATATGAGTTCTTTAAATTAAGGTTTTACACTAACTCTTGGCACAATTTCCTACCATTACTTACAATAGCTAGTATATTTATTACTATAGACCTAACAAATAAAACATATCACATGAAGTTTTTCTTGAGATAGGCTATCTCATTATTTTCTTTATTGCTTTGTTATTGTACTTGACTGACTCAGACATCAATCAGAGCTCCAGATATATGTTTTGGCCAAGGGTTTTATACCCCTCAAATTCTAAAGTGAGAGGTGAAGTGCAAATTCTGAAAAACGTTAGGGTTATATTAAAATCTATAACAAGCATAAAGCATTTTTGTTTATGATAAAAAATTAAAACTGACAGTTGTTTTTGTTGCTGTTGTTTTTTAAAAAAAAACTTGTACAACAAAAATTGAATCAGTGCAACAAGCTCTGGAAAGGCAGACTTTCCTAGGCAAGGGTATGTTGTACCCAAGTGATGGAAACACAGGAAAATTATTTCCTATTATAGTCATTAATTGTTTCTTTATTTTTAAAGTTAAAAATGTATCACACTATTTTGCAATCTGCACTGGTCAGTTCTTAATCTATTTTCTAAATATTTCTGCCTGTTCTTTAGATTGAAACAATTATAACAATGAGAATTGAAATAAGAATTAATAAAAATAAACAAGAAAGTTTTATGCCTTTTCTAAAAAAGGGTTTGGTTTCAGAGAAAATTGTCTGTAACTGTAAAACTGGGTACGAAAATATTTGAGTACAAAACTGCAAGAGAAATAAGTTTTTTCCAACAACAACTGACAGAAATTAAAATAGTTTTGTTTATTAAATAGCAGAATATGACAATGTATGTCTATTCTCTAAACAAATTGAATATAAGGTAAACTCCTACGATGATTATCTGCCACATTAATTTTGTCAATAATTTTACGAGAGTTACCTCCCTTCTACATTTCTCACTTCCTGCAACTTTCGGTTTTAACATACAGCGTTATTGACAACTGTAATTTAGTTTTCAATCCATTGAAAGTTAAACAGAAATATATTTTATTTTTATGAAATGAAAACATCACTTTTTTGTTGAATATCAAACATTTATACTACAATTTTTTTAGGGGAATTTTCTGCTGAAATAGGGGAAAAAAGCATATGATTTTAAGAGGGGAATGGGGCCGATATTCGGCCCCAAAAATGGCCAAACGAGTGCCCTGGTAGAGGTGGGTGTAACTGATGAGGTGATGGCATGCAAAGGCTTGTCAAACATAGTCGATGGTAACAAATCCTCTGTACGTAAAGCACGTGGATTGAAGGGGTATATACCACATGATGAAAATCCGCTAGTTATATTTTTTTCAGTCATGGCACGTTCCCAAGCCCGTGCAATGATCTCAGGGAATTACCATTTATTTATAGTGTGATGAGGACTAGCTGAGAGAAATTCAGTACAACCTTCGTTGTAATATGCACTAAAAGGGCCAAACACACTCTTGTCAAGTGGCTGAAGTTTGTGAGTAGTATGGGGAGGGAGAGCCAGAATTTCAATATTGTTATCTTTGGCAATTTCCAGGAGTGCATGTGCTTCATGTGACAATGACCATCACAAATCAATAATTGGGGTCTAGCACTGCCGCAGAAGGGAAGAAATATTTCTTCAAACCAGTCCTTACATATAGTTTCTGTCATCCATGCATTCTCTTGGAAGGCCCATTTAGTCCCTTGGGGCGCTGCAGCCGTGTTCCATGAATATAGTGACCGTTGGGTCTTACCTTTCACGATCATAAAGAGGAGGCATAGCTTGACCACTTGCACTTACGCATGCCAGGATGGTGGTGTTGGTCCTTTGATTACTAGTACGACCCGGCAAATTTTTCACCCCCTTTCTTGCAACTACACGGACTGGGTTGTGCTCAAATTGTTTGCCTGTCTCGTCCATGTTCCATATTTGAGATGGCTTATTCTCAATTCCAAGACTGATAAGGAGTTTACCAAGATCATCTATATATCGGTTAACAATAGTTGGATTAAGGCACCTGGCTCAAGATGTACCCAACTTCTCTGGCTTACGGATTACAATAGATGGATGTCTTCTCTTAAGACCTTGGAAATAACCTTTGCCTGGTATTCCATTTTTGAATGGAGTTTTGAGACCCATTTTTTGGCATAATCAGCCTGTTTTTATCAAGAAATCTCGCCTTGGACGACCAGATTTAGCATCAGAGGCAACCTTCCCTGTTAATCTGTCACTTAATGTTGATTTTGGTATCCCATAATGTTGTGACGCTTTACGCAATGACATTTGACCAGATTTTATGACATCTATTGCTGCTTTAATCAAATTGTCGTCGTATTTTTTATAGATGTTTTTAGATTTTCTAGCCATCTCAAAGATCTGAAACCGAAAGCTATGCTTAATAAATGTGGTTTAATAGCAACCAACCTTAATATACGAGGACATATTTCAAATGTTCAGAACATGATCGGGGAAATTCGGACACTTAATTTTTCTTATTTTTAGGGATTTTAAAGTATATTTGCACATATCTTCGACAATTTCTACATTTAAAGACAAAGTATGTCATATGTCAAGCACAAATAAGACAGTGAATAATTGTTTTATGGATAATCGTTGAGAAATATACTCACCGTGATTCTTGTTTGAATTTTCGCGGTTTTAAACTTTCCGACTCGGTAACGAAAAGGGAAAGAACCCAGTGGGCCTGCTTGATTAGGATTTAAGAATACATAATAATTCACATTGTAGATAAGGATATTTGTATTCAAAGTAAAAGTAGGTTATTTAATTTAATCCTATGGCGTATTAGTTATAAGATATTAGATTTATACAGTTTGGTGTCCGAAATTGTCATCTGTCCGTATTTGCGATCCTTTATCCTACTGTAGTAGACCCGAAGTCTCGCGGAAAAGGGCAAAAATCGGCCCCTGATCGATCAGGGGCCGATTTTTGCCCTTTTAACATATTTTACACATATTTTTGCACTGGGCCGATTTGGTTTTTGGCCGAAACGTTTGGCTTAAGGTTCAAAATTATGTCTAGAGGAAGTGGATTTCATGTGAATAAATTATAAGAATTCCAAAATTTTAGTTTGGTAAAACAATGTACCTCTGCCATTTTGTCCTTATTTATCAGAACCGTCTACAAATTTCCCATTCAATTTCCCGCGTTTCCGATTTTCTCCGATTACCACTAAAATACGCAATGGAGATTTTTTGCCTAAAATGCGAAAGTGACTTTTAAAAACGAAAGTCAGAGAAAGCACAGACATATATATCAAAAAAACTTAACATTTTTTATAAGCCGGTTTGATGATATAATTTTTTTTTTCAAAACGGCTAACATTAAGTTTTTTTGATATATATGATCAGTACATGTGCTGGGATTAACAAATGTACATTTTATTTGGATTTTAAAGGCGTTTTTACCTCCACATCCCAAGTGTCTGTGAGAGAAAGTGACCAAGGCCCCCACAGTCATATTAGGCTGAAACAGAACTCATTATTTGTCCTAATGGGTGAGAGAAGGGCACTTTAAAACACATAATGAGTGAGAGAAGTGCCATATATGATCTTAAGGGTTGAGAGAGAAGTCATTATTTGTTGGGTGAGAGAAGGGCACTATAAAACATAATGAATGAGAGAAGTGTCATATATTATCATAAAGGTTGAGCGAGAACTCGATATTTGTCCTAATGGGTGAGGGAAGGTTAGTGTAAATAGCATAATGAGTGAGAGAGGTGTGATATAAGGCTGAGAGAGAAGTCAATTATTTGTCCTAGTGGGTGAGAGAGGGGCACAATAAAACACATAATGAGTGAGACAACTGTTATATATTATCCTGAATGTTGAGAGAAGTCATTATTTGTCATAATGGGCGAGGGAAGAGCACAATAAAACACATAATGAGTGAGAGAAGTGTCATATTAGGGCTAAGAGAGAAGTCCTTATTCTTCCTAATATGTGAGGCAAGGCCACATCAAAACACATAATGAGTGAGGAAGTGTCATATAAGGGTTGAGAGAGAAGTCATAATTTATCCTAATGGGTGAGAGAAAGCACTGTACATCACATAATGAATGAGAGAAGTGTCATATATTATCCTAATGGTTGAAAGAGAAAAACAATTTTTTTTCCCAATGGGTTAGAGAATGGCACTTTAAAACACATAATGAGTAAGATAAGTGCCATATTAGGGCTGAAGCAGAACTCATTATTTGTACTTGTTGGTGAGAGAAGGGCACTATAAAAAACATAATGAGTGAGGGGAAGTGCCATAAATGATCAAAAGAGATGAGAGAGAAGTCATTATTTGTCCTAATGGGTGAGAGAAGGGCACTATAAAACATAATGAGTGAGAGAAGTAACAAATATTATCATAAAGGTTGAGAGAAAACTAGTAATTTATCCTAATGGGTGAGGGAAAGGCACTGTAAATAACATAATGAGTTAAAGAAGTGTCATATAAAGTCTGGGAGAGAAGTAATTCATTATCCTAGTAGGTGATGGAAGGCCACAATAAAACACATAATGAGTGAGACAACTGTTATATATTATCCTGAATGTTGAGAGAAGTCATTATTTGTCATAATGGGCGAGGGAAGAGCACAATAAAACACATAATGAGTGAGAGAAGTGTCATATTAGGGCTAAGAGAGAAGTCCTTATTCTTCCTAATATGTGAGGCAAGGCCACATCAAAACACATAATGAGTGAGGAAGTGTCATATAAGGGTTGAGAGAGAAGTCATAATTTATCCTAATGGGTGAGAGAAAGGCACTGTACATCACATAATGAATGAGAGAAGTGTCATATATTATCCTAATGGTTGAAAGAGAAAACAATTTTTTTTCCTAATGGGTTAGAGAATGGCACTTTAAAACACATAATGAGTAAGATAAGTGCCATATTAGGGCTGAAGCAGAACTCATTATTTGTACTTGTTGGTGAGAGAAGGGCACTATAAAACACATAATGAGTGAGGGAAGTGCCATAAATGATCAAAAGAGATGAGAGAGAAGTCATTATTTGTCCTAATGGGTGAGAGAAGGGCACTATAAAACATAATGAGTGAGAGAAGTAACAAATATTATCATAAAGGTTGAGAGAAAACTAGTAATTTATTCCTAATGGGTGAGGGAAGGGCACTGTAAATAACATAATGAGTTAAAGAAGTGTCATATAAAGTCTGGGAGAGAAGTAATTCATTATCCTAGTAGGTGATGGAAGGCCACAATAAAACACATAATGAGTGAGAAAAGTGTCATATATTATCCTGAATGTTGAGAGAGAAGTCATTATTTGTACTTATGGGAGAGGGAAGAGCACAATTAAACAGATAATGATTGAGAGAAGTGTCATATAAGGGTTGGGAGAGAAATCATAATTTATCCTAATGGTTGAGAGAAGGGCACTCTACATCACATAATGAGTGAGAGAAGTGTCATATATTATCCTAAGGGTTGAAAGAGAAATCTTTTTTTTCCTAATGGGCGAGAGAAGGGCATTTTAAAACACATAATGAGTGAGAGAAGTGTCATATTAGGGCTAAAAGAGAAGTCATTATTCTTCCTAATAGGTGAGGCAAGGCCACATAGAAACACATAATGTGTGTCATATAAGGGTTGAGAGAGAAGTCATAATTTGTCCTAACGGCTGACAAAAGGGCACTGTAAAACACATAATGAGTGAGAGAAGTGTCATATATTATCTTAAGGGTTGAAAAAGAAATCATAATCATTATTTTTCCTAATGGGTGAGAGTAGGGCACTATTAAACACATAATGAGTGAGAGAAGTGTCATATAAGGCTGAAACAGAACTCATTATTTGTCCTAATGGGTGAGAGAAGGGCACTATAAAACACATAATGAGTGAGAGAAGTGCCATATATGATCATAAGGGTTGAGAGAGAAGTCATTATTTGTCCCAGTGGGTGAGAGAAGGGCACTATAAAACAAAATGAGTGAGAGAATTGTCAAATATTATCATAAAGGTTGAGAGAGAACTCGTCATTTGTCCTAATGGATGAGGGAAGGGCACTGTTAATAGCATAATGAGATAGAGAAGTGTCATATAAGGGCTGAGAGAGAAGCCATTATTTGTCCTAGTGGGTAACAGAAGAGCACAATAAAACACATAATGAGTGAGACAAGTGTCATATATTATCCTGTATATTTAGAGAGAAATAATTGTTTGTCCTTATGGGCGAGGGAAGGGCACAGTGTCCTTCCTTTATAGTGTCCTTCTCTCACCCATAAGGAAAAATAATGATTTCTCTTTCAACTCTTAGGATAATATATGACACTTCTCTAACTCATTATATGTGTTTTATTGTGCCCTTCCCTCACCCATTAGGACAATTAATGACTTCTGTCTCAATCCTTATATGACACTTCTCTCACTCATTATGTGTTTTATAGTGCCCTTTTCTCATCCCTTAGGACAAATTATGACTTCACTCTTGACCTTTATGATAATATATGATATTTCCTTCACTCATTATGTGATTTAGAGTGCCTTTCTCTCACCCATTAGGACAAATAATGACTGCTCTCTCAGCCCTTATATGATACTCCTCTCACTCATTATGTGTTCTCACCCATTAGGACAAATAATGACTTCTATCTCAGCATTTATGATAATATATGACACTTCTTTCACTCATTATGTGTTTTATAGTGCCCTTCTCTCACCCATTAGGAAAAATAACGACTTCTCTGTCAACCATTATAATAATATATAATGATTTTTTCGCTCATTATGTGTTTTTAGTGCTCTCCTCTTAGGAAAATAATGACATCTCCCCTTAACCCTTAAGATAATATCTGTAATAGTTTTCTCAGTCAATTTGTGTTTTACAATGCAAAGTCAGGAAAATAATGACATCTCTCTCAACCCTTACGATTAAATATAATAGTTCTGTCAGTCATTATGTGTAATATGGAGCTCTTCTCTAATGCATTAGGAACATAATGACATGTCTCTCAACCCTTTAGATAATATATAGTAGTTCTCTCAGACATATGTTGTAGTATGGTTTTTTCTCTCACCAATAATTAGTATGAACATCACTAAAAATTGTAGAGGTGGGAAAAATTAAATGTAAATGGATGCCCATGCATGCGGCAATTGTCGTTTGTTTCCATGGCGTCTGTTATCGTCTGCTATTGCACTGTATCGGATGGTTCCGTAACGTACTCTTATCAGATACGGCTTTGTTTGTATCTCGTGCAATTTTGTGATTTTTTGCTTGCAATGTATACAGAGTTATAAGCTATATCTCAGAAATTGTTACAGGTTTAAGTCGTTACCGAACAACATCCACTCCCGGATAAAAACCGCTATAGAAACTAGTTCTTCATTCTGCAGTAGCGTTACATTCCGACTACACATCATTAAAATAGTGTTTGCAAAGTTGTTTAAATGCTTTGAAAGTTCCAAATCGTTCATTTTCATGAAATAATAGACTCTACATTCCTTTAAAGAAAACAAAAAATAACAGTTCATTGATAAAATTGTAGTTTATAGACCCTTTCATTTAAGCGATAACAGTCAGTGAAGAGTTACTTCCCTTACCGGATGTGACGTAAATGGGGGATAAAACTGTGCATGCCGCATAGAAAGTTAGCTTATTGAAAAATTAAATGCGTAAATACTGATCGTTCAATTATGATTATAACATGTAAACATTTACGCATGCATACATAAATTCAATATCAAGACAATAGGAAAAAATACAAAAGCAAAGATTGAGATTAATTCTCGCTACCACGGATTTATAAATCCCTGTCGCTACGGAGTGAAAAAGCTAAATTTCAAAGTCAATATATTTATTAGATCTAGATTTTTCTCAAATGCCAGGATAAAAAGCTAGTAAAAAGCTAACTAAATCAAATTTTAATATTTTATAAACACCCATACACACTGAAATCAAATTGCCTATTATAAATTTAAATGGATATTTTCTAGTTTTCTGTGTTATTTTCTGTCATTTAGAAAA
The DNA here is from genome assembly GCF_026571515.1 of Ruditapes philippinarum. Classification (NCBI taxonomy): domain Eukaryota; kingdom Metazoa; phylum Mollusca; class Bivalvia; order Venerida; family Veneridae; genus Ruditapes; species Ruditapes philippinarum. The sequence continues at coordinate 21,957 of NW_026851717.1, forward strand.
TTCCGGCGTATTTGTGACACCTGAAAATAAGATTGCCAATGTCTTTTAATGATTGTTTTTCAAGAACAATAACATAATGCATTATGTCAATACTTACTGATTCTTTTTCATTATGCCGTATAAAAAATATTTCAAAGAACCAGTGAAGGATATAATTTTATAAATATTCCGGAAAGAACGAAAACCATATGGCATTGACTTTTATAATTTTAGATTCGCAATAGAGACGGTAATAAGATAATTTTGATATTAAAATGTCAAAATATTTATGGTCCAAATTTTGTTATGGATCATCCTAGGGACTTTATTGGTCATGCCGTACTGATTTGATACACGATCCAGAGTCCTACCAACTGGCACAGTCAAAAATACGTAAAATTATGATTCAGTTAATAACGAATTTCTGTGAACGTGTTTCAAATGTGTGTGACAGGTTTTGCTCGAGTTTGAACATGGTTGAAAATCAGAAGTAGGTCACAGAAGCCAAAAAATAGAAAAAATGTTTTAGCTCAATGGTTCATCTAAAGTTTAGAAGTTGGTAACACAGCCTGATTATGGAAAAACCCTTTCCAATATAAATGAATTTCTTGGAAAGGTTGTATATGAAGACTATATGTAACAATTATTGAATAATGAAAATATTACAGTACATTTGAATTGTTTTGATTATAAATTTCATTTTTATTAATAAACATTTGAAAATGAATACAACACACCAGAATATATGTATTAATGCATCAAAGTACAGTACATAGATCTGTAATATGGAAAGCTATACAAAAGGATGTACTATAATCTGGTAATTAAGTCTTGTAGGATGATTCAATTAATTGACTTTGTATAGAGTTCAAGCCAGATCATGTATTTTATTAGATAGCATCACTGGAAACTCAATATGACTGTTTCAATATTCTATACTGCAGTCCATTTAACGGGTTTTTCAAAAAATGATTTCTTTATTGCTCATTTATCAGCTTGCCTAGATGGAACATGACATCTTCCTTGTCTCATAAATAACTTTGGAAGAAAAAAGCCTTGGTGCATGTGAGTCACTTGTTAGGGACATTGACCTTGGTCAGAAGATGACCTCTATTGTTTTCGAGGTCAGTAGGTTAAAATCAACATGGCCTTGATGACAAAAATGGATTATATTATCAAGCAATGTATACTTCAGTACTTTCAGTGCTTTGATTTGTTTGTTTGTCCAGTCGTTTTGTACAATGAATAAAAGGGATTTGAGAGAAAGTTTTACATTTATTTTTTAAATTTCGTTTCTTCCTAACTCCCGCGAACTACACTTAACAAAAGTTCTCACCGATCACTTTTTAAATTTTGATTATTTTATAACGGGTCAATAGATCCTTATAAAATTTTGCAGAGGTGATTTTTGTATCATTTTCTACGGATTTGTGGAAAGAAAAATAACATGCACTCACGCGGGAGACAGGGCACGGTTTACACATTTTGGCACGAAATGTTCGTGCAGAGCGTGGTGAGTATTAAATTTTACATTGCATACATACTTGTTAATTTTATAAGTGAAAAAACATAAAACATGACCAGAATGTCAATGCAGGATCGTGCCGTAGCAGTTGGAATGTTAAATGCTGGAGCCTCTATCAGACAGTGGTTGTTCATAAAAATATTTTTTTAAAATATCGATAAAGTATTATTTAAATAGAAAATGTTATAATTTTATTGTTCTCAATGTGTTCATTCTCTTCGAAATAAAATAAAAGTCGGATCTATTGGTATTTTTATTTTTCATATATAAACGAAAACTCAGGGTGATCGGTTAGAACTTTTGTTCAGTGTATATCCTTCTGCAGATCATTTAGTCTTTATCCTTTCCTTACAGTAATAATTACATAGATTCTAATTAATATTACCCCTCACTTTTTTCGTAATGTTAATTTCCCATACAGTAGGCCTCTGGGAGATATTCTTACTGTTAATGCAAGTGTACCACGTGACAAAGAATTTTGTACTGTTACATAATTTAAACAGTATAAAATCTCGTCACGTGGTTTATTTTCTAAATAAAATGGCCGCCATTTTTTTCTCGATTCAATTTTAAAACGCCGATAGGACATCAACATCTTCTCTGGAGTAACTATGACACCCATAAAATTTAGTTGTTTGCACCCTGCTGTGCTTTTCGCGTATACAATATCTTTTTGTTGAATAGTCAAAAAGTAAACATCCGTTTTCAACTGAAGTAATTGCAATGTAAATAATTATGTGTGCAGACAATTGAGGTATTGTATGTTTATGACAAGTAGATATCATCACATGCTTAAAGAATAAAAGAAAAGAAAAACTTCTCAAGTAGGAGATCATCACAGTATTTTTGTTCAGGGTAATAAAATAAATAACACATGGGTTTGTGAGTTACGCCTCGGGTAACAGTATTTTCCTCGGGATGATATTTTTACTGTTACCCACAAACCCATGTGTTATTTATATATTATCACTATTATCAAGTTGTTGTTTTTTGTTTTGTTTTTTTCCTACGTAAAGAGTTGTAGCTACAGTATTTTTCTACCATATACTTGGTCAACATCTTAGCTTTAACATTGTGGAATGGTCAAGTTCGTCACATCTATCTGTCTAATAATTATTATTTGTTGCACTATTATCTTTACATGTGTAATAAAAACTGTGGATATATCAATAATATAATTAAATGCAATCGGAAATGGATTATATTTGGTAGAATATTGGAATTGATAGATATTTAGTGAATATATCGAAGCGCGCGAAAATTTTCTTTGTTGTTTCCTTTGTGTTTTCGAGTGAGCGAATGTCCATTTTTGCTAACATTTATTTGTTCTATTACTTGTATCATACCATGGATTAACATATATTGTGAACGATGGCACATTAAAAACAATCTAATGACCAAATGACACCAAATGCCAGTAGGAAAAGGAATATAATGGAGACTCAATCCAAAATGAAAGTAAATTGTTTCCCTTTAAGTATTTTCATTGGTCCGAGGTTTTCCTGTGACCAATGAAAATACTCCATTTGAAAACAATCTGCAGGCCCATTTTACTTTCATTTTTGATTGAGAATTTGACATATAGGAAAAAAGGTGCGTTATAGTTTCATAAGATGCTTTGATTGAACAATTATTATAAATAATAACTTAATTTTATCATATTTAAATACGCAATACAAAGAAATATTCTTTCACGGTGAATTTAGTGTGTTTTACTCGTGAGAGTTTTACCGAAACGGTGCAATCAGATCTCTTCCGAGTTTCATTTGTTGACAGTTTGGGCTTGGATATTTCTTGCTACGTATAATCAGCGAAGGTGCCAGTGTTGTTTTCTTAAAGAGTATTTATTTATCTAAGATTTGAGACCAAGATTGTTAAGATTGGTGAAAAATTGATGAATATATGCGCTGATAATTGAGATGCTAGTGATATTTCTATGCAAAATGAAAGTAGAGTAAAATACCTTTATAATATTTTAGTCATAAAATTTTTTTTTTTTCATAATTTTTTTTTTTAGGGTTTTGGGTTGTAGAGGGGGAACGGGGGTATAGTGTAAGTCATGGCCACGCAACGTTTACCTGTGATTTACCCATCACATTTAAATTTTAATTTATTGTTTTTACTGTTAGTGTAAATGGTGAGATAAACTGTACAACTGGCATGGTAATTACACTACTGTGTTATAGACCAGGCACACATGACTCAAAGAGGGTTACATGTAGAACTATTGACTAGCAGAACAGGCATTTCTTCAAAGCATGTTTATACTATCAAGTGTTGATCTATAATTGTGACGTCACTTTGATTTTGAGATATCTTTGCTTTTGAGCCAAAAGCAAACTTGACCAACATAATCTATAACAAGCCCATAATGTTGAATATATTGGACTGATTCAGAGTCAACTCGTCCCCTGGTCAACTCGTCCTCTGGTCAACTCGTCACCTTTTTGGTCAACTCGTCCCTTGGACAACTCGTCCCCTGGTCAACTCGTGCCCAACTCGTCCCTTATATTTTATTATTATTTGTTTATCATATATTCCATAAATTATTATAGACTGTTAAAATATATGATAAAATGACTGAATTGGACATATTTTGACGCTTTTTGTATGCGAATATTTGGAGTTTGTTTTCTAATAATAAGTATATATATGCATAATTCTGATTAAATTACATACAGAAAAAAACAACACAAAGACTATCAACAGCAACAACATTAAATGTATAAAAATATGTTTCATATGCAATGATAAAATATCATATAGTACTTATGTCTTTTTTGTCAATATTATGTCATATATATTCACTTTCACTTTCATTTTTTTTGCATGCACATATTGTCTTTTTTTTGTTGTTTACATCTTACGACTCTTGGGGTTATATATTTTCCCGAATTCTCTCAGAAGTCCCGTTGATGACAACTCCCCATTCCTGTACCTGTCACACAGCTGGTGCGTCTGTCCCTGGAGAAAGGTGTATTTTTTCCGTTGGTAGCGGCGAAGTCTCCCTTCACTAACCAATTCAGAGTTCCTTACCGCTGCCTGGGCCTCATCGTACAAAAGTCTAACCAAAAGGTAGAATGGAGGCGTTCCCCCGGCCCTCCCATTCAGTCTTCTAAGCCATCCTATAAAATAATAGAAGTATATAACAATACCAATAAGATAGGCACTGGTCAACTATTATGGATATATTTATCTCTTTAATGCGGTGATGTATGAATCCATGAAGGCATTTCTCAAATTCGCTACAATTTTGTCTAAGACTTATTTTTTTATGTATGAGAAGTATGACTGCCATCGTGTATACAATCTAAAAATCAAAGAGTTGGACCTAATTTTAGTTTTAATTAACATTAAAATTCCGATTGATTAAACATTAATTGAATGTTTGCAAACTTACCTTTCTTTGTAGTTTTACATCAAAGCTATGCACATGCGCTTAGATAAAGATCATTAAAATTGTACGTAAAAAAGACGTTATTTTAATAATATTTCGATATCAATCAAATTCATTATTAATTTTACATAAAAGAACTATTTAAAGACATTGGTTTACAACATAATAGTGACGAAAAGATCGAAAGTAGGGGACGAGTTGACCATATTAGGGACGAGTTGACTCTTTGAGGACGAGTTGACCAAAAGTAGGGGACGAGTTGACCAAAAAGGTGACGAGTTGACCAGAGGACGAGTTGACCAGGGGACGAGTTGACCAGATTGCATTGGACTACTATCCACACTGCGGTATACCGTACCCCGGATATTGCTCGATATTATGAGGACTTTCATCCCATTTCGCGACTTTGAACGAGGAAAGAAGGTAAGTTCAGTGACGATATTTAGTCATTTTGAATTGGTTTGATATAAATTTTATAGAAAAACAAATACTTCGATAATTTCTCTAGTTACTGAAACCCCAAAAATGCTGAGAAATAGCTTTGAAATGTAATTATGAGGTAAAATTCGTCTCTTTGCTCACGTGATAAATGAGCTCGGATCAGCCAAATTTGATGTTTTTGTGCATATAATTTCTTAACAGAAAAACTTGAATCGAGTGAAATGTGATAATGATGTTAATGTTTATGTTGTAAATGTTCAATCAACAATAGACCTTCAGATGACAGTGCATTTTGAGAATAAATACACATGTCAGTGTACCGAGTATTGCTTTGGAGTTGCCCGCCGGTGTCACGAGTATTGCTTTTTAGTGTAACGAGTATTGGTTATCAATATAAAGTAAATGCAAGTAGTAAACAAATAGTATTTACTACACTTAATCTTAGATATTTCTTATTGTGTATACTTATTTACACTATATGTGCAGAATATGCAGAGTTCGGAGGTACTTTACTGGAAACATCTGCGAATAATCCAGATTTTTATTCCTGCTCATGAAAAATCTCAGTCGAACGAACTCAGCAATTTTCTGTGTTTAAAAAGTTCTCGTTGCTATCGAAGGATCAACCTTTCCAGAATTTGTTAATAATTATTGCTTTAAATAGTAAAAAAATGCATCCAAAGTGTGTTAATGCTGCCTCAAGATTGTAGACAGTATTGAGCAAGTGTGCCAATATCTAATATCAACCGACTTCCTACAAATGCCAAAAATCCATATAAAGGTAACTTTCGGTCATTTTGCACCTGCACTCTAGCAATGGCAGACCGTCTGCACGTGAAATTTTGTTACGCCATTAGCAATGAGTTACCATTATGACTGTCGAGCGGGCACAGCTAAAAAACCGAATAATGCATTTTAACAAGATTATGATAAAGGACAGCAGATGAAATAAAAAGGTTATGTTTCTTATAACCTTTTACCTCATTAAGGCGTGTTTTGAAGGCTTTACATCCCATATCTTTTGAGGCCAACATGCGCTGTTAAGACCCCAAACACTGTTTTTTTTTCGTTTGAGAAATGTTGTTCAAAAGAGCTAGTGATCACTTTTTCGGCGCCACCCCATTAAAAAGATTCATCAAGGGGATGCCACAGAGGGGGGTTGATGCCCCCTTCTCTGTTTGGGATTTTGAAGTTGGGCAGTAGGCCCCTCTAATCGCCGAGAAGATTTTGGACTTGTGGGGGGGGGCTAAAATGGCCTCAGGTCGATTTAATTAAAGATACCGTGTAAACTCCGCCGAAAACCTTTGACTTTATCTCAATCAAATGAGAAGTTGCTGCACCTTGAAATCAGTTTTGATTTGAAAAAAACAACGCAAAATAGAGATTTTTGGTAATTTTGAGAGGTCCACCCGTTGCCACATGGTAACTGGAAATTTAAAATTGAGCATGCTATTTCACAGGCTATGGTCCAGCCAACATTTGTCCCAGTTTGATTAGTATTGAAGCATTTTTTTATAGTTTCATAGCAGCTTGAACTTGTAACAAGAGGCTTTATAAAATGAAAACATACATTTTTCGCAATATGCTCATGCAGTAAAAGGTTAAGACGATACCGGCATGCTTGGACGGCATAAGCCCTCTGGCCAATATTTTACTAAGTGTGTCGATATGTTTCTTATGGCAAACTTGCCCTGTAAAACCCTATTATTAATGTCATCTAAATATGTTTCTTTTATTCTTCTTCTTTTCAGAGATGGGTCTTCTTGATCATAGTTTCTTGAGACATGTATTTAAAGATTATTATCGTCAATTTTGATGGTTCTACCCTGCTCCCGACCCTGCACACTTTATTTCATCCATAGTGTGATTTTCAATCAAATGGGAAACTAAATCTATGCATTTGCCGTAGGAAAAGAACAGTAATAACACTGAAAATGCATTGTTAAATCTGAAATATTTGAATAAATATCATATAAACAGTACATCATCAGCAAAATGATAAACAGACGTGAAAAAGACAAAAATATTGATTTTCCATACTAATGTGCTCATTCTGTTTTGCAATACACTGTACACTAAAGTTGGGCTATTTTGCAATACTCTGTACACTTAAAATCAATACTCCGTACACTTTCTTGTTTCTTTTTTGGCCTGTATCTTTTTGTACTCGCACACTTTTTGCCTGAAATTTGGACAAAGCATACTTGGTTTGTGAATAAAAAAATTGCTCGATTCAATTTTTTTTATATTAGTAATATAATAATTTCTAACGATTCTACAGTATCGCGGTCACTATTTTCTAGTGAGCAGAGGGTCGTTTAGTGGTAGTTTAATCAAGTTTACATATACCTGTAATACTTTTACGTCTTTTAGAGCTACAAAAATAACTCTAGATATATAAAACCCGTTGAGATAAATGAAATAGCCATTTGTTTGGAAAATATCGTCGCTGAACTTACCTTCGTTCCCGTTCAAAGTCGCGAAATGGGATGAAAGTCCTCATAATATCGAGCAATATCCGGGGTACGGTATACCGCAGTGATCCAGGGTTGACAAATATTCAAAAACATAAAGTAGAAAAAGAAAAAAAAGTCAATGGGAAAATAGTTAAAAAGTCAATTGTTTTGTATTATTTGAGTCATTTCCGCAGTAAAATTTCAACATTTTTAACAGTAATCATGGAAGATAACAGCAAGATCAAAAAAGTGATTGTCCTGAAAGCGTTAAATGATTCTTAATCATTTGACAACCCTTCTTCCTAATAAGCATTGCTTCAATTCACTTATTTGAATGGCTTTGAATAGTAAAGATTTTAGGCCTTGGTACTATAGTATGCTATATTTTCAATTACAGAAATAGATCAATTACATGATCATCATCATCACGTGTTACAATACCAAGGACATTAAAGATGACCTCAACCTCAATGCATTTGCAGGGGAAAGTAAGGACACAATTTTTGTCGGAGGTGTCTGGAAAGGAGTTAAGTGATGACAGGTTGTAATTTACCCAATACCTTTCAAAATTACTATAAATATGTAGGGGTTATAATTTTATGAATTATTTGGTTTTAGAAACATTTGAAAATATCATTGGTTTGTATTACAGAAATGTATATTGCATGTGAAGCGGTCAAGTATTTTCTATTTTGCACAAGTAAAGGAATTATGATAATGAAATTCTGAAGGTTGAACATACATGGCCAAAAATTTCAACACTTGTACTTATCCTGAATATCAAAAATTTTAAATTAAGATTTTTTAACAAGTCAGTTCCTTTTAGCTTACCTGACCACAAAGTGGTCAAGGTGAGGTATAGTGATGGGGCCATGTCCGGCTTCCGTCGCCTTGCATCGTCAACAATTGGGTTGTTAACAGTCTAGCAGTCACAGATTTGATTGGATCATCATCAAAATTTGTCAGAATGTTTGTCTCAATAAAATACAGATCAAGTTCGAAGATGGGCCATCTCGGGTCAAAAACTAGGTCACAGGAGCTAATAATAGAAAAAATTTGTTAACACTCTAGTTGCTGCAGTATTGATCCAAATATTCTGGAAATTTGTCAGGAAGGTTGTTTTGGTGACAGGGCCTTCTATAACAGGGGCCGGTATAGGGCTGCTTCCCCAAAGAAAATTTCTTTAAAATCATGCAGTTTTCCCCAGAAATTGAATTTACATCAAGTTTTTTCTTCCCCTTTTGCAAATATACCATGTAATTTTTCCCCAAAATTAAGGGCTGGGCTGCTTCCCCAACTTGTGAAAAAAAGCCCTGGGTGACTTCTAGGTCAAGTTCGAATATGGGTTGTTGACGGTCAAAATCTAGGTCACACTGCCCAAATATGGAAAAATCTTTTTAACACACTAGAGGTCTCATTTTTGACTCAATTGTCATCAAACTTGGCCAGGATGCTTGTCTAAGACATTGCTTGGATGCGGTTAATGGGTCAGGGGAGCGATCTAGGGCCATCATGGCCCTCATGTTTTATTCATAGAAACATATAAAGAGGCAAAAATGATCAAAATCTGTTAATGAAGTTGTGCTTTATCTTCCTTGTGCCTATAGATTCTCAACATTTCCTTCATTTTTGCATATGAATATAAATGCTGCATATCTTACTATTAAACAGTCCTGTCTCTATGAATAAAATGATATCTTTATGAAAAGAGTGATCACTATGCAGATGAGTAGTAGTGAATACATGCATATTTTTATGGTCTTTTAAAAATATAATCTAATCAAGTCAGTTCTTACATCCTGCAGTTTATCAACTATGGCTTTTGAAAGTGGAAGTCTTGGAGTCACATAATCCTTAATTTTGCCTTGGCCTTCCAAAATATGGTGCTTTTCCTTGCCTATATAATGTTATTTTAAATCAAAAGAGATTTTGCAGTCTCTGAATAACTTGACTTACAAATTTTGGATTTCAACATGTTCTGCACTTTGAGAATTGTATACACTAATGACTTTTGTTATAATAGGCTTGTGAATTTCTCATTTTAGACTTCAGCGAATCTCAAACAAAACAGTTGTAGATGGTCTGTCTATGAAGTAAAGAAGAAGAAAAAGTATCATTATATGGATACCATTTTACATGATGCTATAACCCTGAGAATTAATGACAAAAAGGGGATATATAAAAAAGAAAGTTAGAAGAAGATGACCCCCACAGACTTTCAAAACATTTAGCCAAAGTTAGCCCATAGCCTACCCAAGCCATTCATGAGGAACATAAATCAAGATTTGATTGACAAGAATGATAAATAATATGTTACACTGTTTGCCATACTATTCAAACATATTTAAGCTTACATTGAATACTTGGTATTCATGATAGTTTTATGAATTTTTTTTAGATATAGAGCTGTATCTATCTTGTTTCAAAAATCTCTTGATTCATTTGTCATGACTCAAGGTTTGTAACATTTTGTCAGAGAAAAAAATGACACTACTTTTAATATATGTGCAAATTATTATCCAATCTATCAAACTATAAGTGCTGTCATGAGCTTTAATGTGGTAAACAAAGTTATAAGTATTATTCAATTATACCTTTTGATATACATGTATGTCATTCATTTTTAGCTCAACTTTTCTATCTTTCTTTTATTTTTTTTAAAGAAATAAAGGTTACAGTCACTTAAGCATTGCCATTTGCTAACTTAAACCTTGTTCATAAGTTCTTACTGTTTTGTCTACACACTTGATCACCACAACCCTTGCAACAAGACCTTTAAGAAGACATGACTAACTTTGGCCTTCATTCATTAATGACCTTGACCTTCAAGGTTAAATGTCTAAATTTTGGATTTGCTTGTCATTGCTATTAGTGGCTCTTACTTTATTTTTAAATAGATTGCCCTTAAACTTGAGCATAATACTCTTTTAGGATAGACCTTTAAATTAACCAGACAGGCCTTGACTTTCACTCATAAATGACCTTGGCCTTGAAGGTCTAATTATTGAAATATTCATTTTTGTGCTGTAATAGGTAATAACTTGGTTATTATTGAATGACTTTATTTTATAGCAGAACATCCTTCATGTTTATCTAACTCAATTGACCTTGACTCTTTTATGACCTTGACATTGAAGGTTAAATTATTGAATTTTCACTGTTTTTTTTTTTTTTGGATATAAATGACTATAACTTGGTAATTGATAAATGGATTATCTTCATACTTTGACAAAATAACATTTTGGATTAGGCCTTCAGGAAGGTTGAACCGATCTTGACCTTGAACTTATATGACATTGACTTGCAAGGTCAAATATTGAATTTTGGTTAAATTGTCATAATGTTGTTATTTATATATTGCTTTGATTTAAACTTGCCACCAAACAAACATATCGAATAATTTAGATGTGACCTTAACCTTAACTTGCAATTGAATGTTATGGTTAAATTAATGAAATTCTCTTGTTGTTTTTTTGTAACTGGCTATAACTTTGTTACCTATAAATGGAGTAACTCAATGACTTTCATGTATATCAAACTCAAATTCACCTTGACATATGTATGACCTTGATATTGAAGGTCAAATTATTTTATTTTCACTTATTACTGCTAATATTGTCTTTAAAAAAAAGTCAACGTCAAATTATTGAAATTTTGTAAAGTGGTCATTTTGTTATGTACATATTTGATTCATAAGTGGACTAAACAACACTTGTGACCAAACAGATATGTGGAATTATTTAGGTACGACCTTGACCTTAATTGACCTTGACCATTAAATGACATTTAATGTCAAATGTTTGAATTTTGAATAAATTTTCTTAACTTTGTTATTTATTTATAGAAAGGATTTATACTTGGACAAAACAACATAAGTGTGACCAGACAGACCAATTAAATTAAAAAAAGAAGAAACAATATTTTTCTGTAATTTTCTTATTTGTTTGCTTTCAGGCAAAGTAAAAAGGTTAAGCGTTGCCACCGCCCAGTGGTGCTTCTTGTCTGTTGATACATCTGAACTTTCACCTTTCTGAGTCTAATCAAATATTTTACATGAAGCCATGATTCAGGGTGCAAATCCATATCGGTACCCTCTTTGCGAAATCTGCTGAAACGGTACCCTCTCTGAACATGCACAGGTCATTCTCTGCTAAAAACAAATCAGCGATGGATACCAATCCAGTAAAATTTCATTGTAATAAGGAAAGGAGGTATGTCACGTAGAAAAGATGTATACCACGGAACACTAGGATGTTTTATTTATGTGCTGATTTGTCATGTGCCCGATTTTCATGTACTGCAACTTAACAATAAGCTACAAAAAATCGACATGTCTCGCTTCGCCCATCACCTCAACATATTTTTCGGGCTGAAATGAACCTGTGGCTTGATTATATATGCATCATACATATCTAATATGTTCATTTACATATCATCTTCGGACAAATGGCAGTATATTGTCAAAAATAAATGTAAAATTCATAAAAACACCCTACTTTCGGTTTTGCAGCGGCACGGGCTACCTCTCTTCATTTGAATTTTTATATCACAGGTACCCTCTCATTTTTTAACACATGGGTACCCTCAAGCACGACATATGCTTTTATTTGCGTTAATCGTTAAGTATGTAATATTTACATAAAAGTAAAAAGTATTACTTACACACTTAACGAATAACGTAAATAAAAGTATATGTCGTGCTTTGAGGGTTCCTATGTGTTCAATAATGATGGAATAAGTAATTATAGCATTTCCGAACTTTTCCGTATGCAAATTAGTTAATTCCGAATGAAACCGATCCAGTTGCATCCGAGTGTTTCGGCGAAATAAGATTGAAATTGTATAGCAGTTCATCATTAATGCGGATATACTTATGATTGAGGTGAAAATTTATGAAAAGTAAGATGTAAGGTAAAATGTCATCGTTCAACGGAAATATAACTTTAATAAAATGCTCAAACCAATCAATGATAAACTCGATGATCAGAGTCGTCGTTTGACAAACTTAAACGAAAAACACGAAAATCAAAAGAAAACTGTGGCAGATCTAGAATATAAGAATCATAAATTAAGCTCCGAGCTCCATGAAGCTGATGAGAGAATAGACACCTTAGAAAGAAGTCTCGACGATCTGGAGCAATATGGAAGAAGAACCTCCATTCGCTTCCATAGGGTTTTACTTTATCCCTCAGGGGAATCTAACTCTTCAAGTCCTGCCGGAAAAAAATCGTCTAGTAACCCTCAAGGCTCAAACCCAGGATCCAATACTAATACTACCAGCAAGCCAGATACTGATAAAATAGTCCTGGATATCTGCAAAAATATGATGAAGGTCACCCCTCCCATATCTGTGGACGACATAGAGAGGTCCCACACAATAGGTCCGGTGCGTGGCGGCTATGGGCAGATTCTGTGTAAATTCAAGTGCTGGAAAACTAAAACTAGGGTTTTTTATGGCGAAGTCAAACCTTAAACATCACAGTTCCACTGGGTTCAAAGTCTTTGTAACAGAAGACACGACAGTTCATGGTCCAACAGCTGGACCAAGCTAGGAAAGACAATCTAAGTCACTCTCTCACCATTTGTCAACAAAGATTGTCTCCCCTTATGTATAGATATCACTTACCTATCATATCCATTGTCATGTTATAGTCCATCTAAATTATATTAGAACCAGCTTATCTATTGTATACACTAGTACAAAAGTACTCTCTAAATTAAAAATACTCCTAAATTTCAATAAGCCTTTCGTATGTACACTTCATGCATAATCCTTTATGCACAATCAATGTCCTGATTAAAAATACTCCTACTTAAATATGTCCCTCGTATTTACATACCACACTATATATTTGTACTAATTGTCATGCACGAGTCAGCCAGTTGACCTGTTCTGGTCTAGTCAAACTACCCATGTTTACCGTACATCAGTTAAACAGACAAAACGAATACTGTAACATGATTTTTTTATTTTATTTTTTTTTACATAAACACCATGTTGTATGAATAACTGGTCCCAAAGATTAAGCAAACCGTCCGATTGCTTTTTAAGGCCAATGAAAACTGATTAATACTTCTATATATATATAGTGTTATCATGTGTATATAATTAGAAATAATTGTATTCCAATTTGTGTATAGAATGATATTTTGATTTATTTGGTGTTTGTCTTGTTATTTTAATACATGGTACACGAGATACGTTAAAGTATCCTTTGCTTCGTTTTCGATATGTTATTCACAAATCATCACGGATTTATATAACATATCCGTGAAATCATGTAAACCGCTTTGTGAATTATCATAATTATTAGGTGCCACTTGAAGTCTTTCCATGACACCAGCTGATTTGTTGATGTTTATCTAACAGTGTCTGTCACATGACCGTATTAACGCGAATATAGGTTTGTTTACAAAATACTGTTCTGATCCGCCCACGCAATTATATCGCGTCCATACCTATAGTCTGTCACAAAAAAACATTCAATTTTATTTGAAATTTTTAAATGCACCGGTGTGATATGTTTTAAGTTGTCATCGCTACTGTTAATACATATATTTTTGTCATGGAAAGACGTATTTATGCAATTGCTTTGTATTTATGTACATGAATGTGTGTTTTACTCAAATAGTGTTTATATGTGCATTCATTAAATAGTATAACTAGAAAATATTATAATAGGCAATTTCAGTGTGTATGGGTGTTTATAAAATATAAAAATTTGATTTAGTTACTAGCTTCTTATCCTGGCATTAGAGCAAATCTAGATCTAATAAATATATTCACTTTGAAATTTCGCTGTTTCACTCCGTAGCGATAATTAATCTCAATCTTTGTTTTTGTATTTTTTTTCTATTGTTTTGATATTGAATTTATGTATGCATGGGTAAGTTTTACATGGTAGAATCATAATTGAACGATCAGTATTTACGTCTTTAACTTTTCAATAAGCTAACATTCTATGCGGCCTGCATAGTTTTATCCCCCATTTACGTCACAACCGGTAAGGGAAGTAACTCTTCCCTGACTGTTATCGCTTAAATGAAAGGGTCTATACTGTACATATTTTAAGGATCTTGTTGCTTTGTATTTATGTACATGGTATCAATGATTATACTGTACATATTTTAAGGATTTTGTTGCTTTGTATTTATGTACATGAATGTGTGTCTAATTCAAATAGTGTTTATATGTGCATTCATTAAAAAGCATCACTGATTATACTGTACATATTTTAAAGGCTTAAACAATTATGTTTCATGTTGTATAGTATTTTGTTTTGCTTTATAAAATAAGGTTATGCAGATACTTAAAACAAATCTATTCATAATGGAATCTTTTTAAAAGTTTGCCTGGCATAATCTAGATTAAAAAAAAATAATAATAATAATTTTTTCTTCATTATTTATTTACATTTTTGGAGATTGTTAATTTCTTGAAGAACATAATAACATTAACATGATTAAAGATACCAAATCAATTATGATCTATCTTATCTTACTGTCAGGCAGAATACTACTTATGGATTACATCAAATCTTAATATTTGAATATATTATTGTTATACATACAAACAGTCTGATTAAGAAATAAGAAAAAATTGTTTTAATTTACCAACAACCAACATTTTTGCCTTGAGCAAAACTTTTCTGTGAAATGGAAGTGTATTTTTTTCTTTGTCTTTTTTCCTTCATTGCTATCACTACAAATGTAAAATGTTCAGGATTCAGTATATCGGGGAAAGGGGATGTCACGGAATTAGTACTATGCATGTCTATATAACTAACCTGTCGTCGTCGGTCATGCGTATGGATTCGTGCTTACTTATCCCTAATGGGTAATTGTACTGTGGCATGGCGGATTGGTTTATTCTACAATGGTACGCAAGGGATTAAAAAGTCTCAAATGATAATTAGTTATCCGTTCTTTATTTTGTATTACAAGCTAACGCTTATTCTATTAATGTTTAAACGTACGCTAAACTCCTTGATCAGTTTTCTGATGGTATCCGTTAATAATGTTAGCTTTTCTTCTGTAGCTGTAAGTGTAAACTATTTGAAACATACAGTATGGAAATGTATACGACTATCGATAACTATCTTAGCCCCAAGCTAATATATGTCACTCCTCTATTGTTGTCCTTAAGTGGAGATATTGAAAAAAATCCTGGTCCAGGCGAATCTAACGATGATTGTCTTATCCTTAGTCAAAATATAAGAAGCATTAGGAATAAGTTAAATTATGTCAAAGATAACTGGCTTGATTTTGATATACTCTGCTTCACAGAGACACATCTTGATAATATAGTGTCGAACGACGATATTAAACTAGATAATTTTTCCACAAGTATATGTTTCAGACCAATTAATCTCGAAACGAAAATTTAAATTAGAGGACTATTACTTTGAAGAATCACTTTGGATTGAATTAAGAAACAAGCACACTAAGCAACTTATTTGTACTGTTTATAGACAACCAAATGCCCCCGTCGAATTCTGGAATAAAATGAATATTTGTTTAGAAAAAGCCCTTGAACAATATAGCCGAATAATGGGGATGTAAATGAAAATCACAAATTTAAAGATGTTTTAATATTAAACGACCTTAAGAATATAATTAGAGAACCGACTCGAGTAAATGCAAACTCCTCAACACTAATTGACCCAATAGCAATTCATGTTTACGATTCTGGAATAATTCCCACACCGAGCGACATCACTGACCATTTTGGAACCTACCTGTTTACCAAATATACGAAAGAATCATGTAAAACATATAAAAGACGTGTATGGAATTATAATAGAGGAAATTTTCAGGAACTTAATAATCTCATACAAAATAATGATTGGTCATTTCTAAATTAAAACTCAGTACATGAAGCCACCGAATTGTACTTAGATTAGCCGAAAACTGCATTCCAACGCGTTTAGTAACTATTAGACCTAAGGACAAACCGTGGTATGACTCAGTAATTCGTAGAACTTCCAGGCAACGTGATCGCTCAAAGAAAAAAGCAGTTAGAACTAATGCGATTTTTGATTGGAACACTTTCAAACATCTAAGAAACAAAGTCAATAATTTAAAAAAACATGCTAAAGAACAATTTTTTAATAATCTTGAGTATTCGTTGGAGGAGGCAAGTGTAAATGATCCAAAACTTTATTAGAAAACAGTTAAGTTATTGCTTAAAGAAAATTCAAATCCGTTTAATTCAATACCAACCTTATTAGTAGATGAAAATGGTAATGAATAACACTATGAAACTAATGCCGAAAAAGCAAATTGCTTAAACGAATATTTCATATCAGTGTCGCATATTGATACAACTTCTACTCAACTTCCGGTATTTATTCAAAAATCAAATAGAGGATATTGAATGAGTGTAAGTTCAATACTGATAGTTCAATACTGAATTTATTGCACGAGTTGAATAAAATTATATTATGCGAGCCTCTGGCGAGCATAATATTATTTTATTCAACGAGTGCAATAAATTCAGTAATGAACTTACACGAATTTAATATTCTATTTATCACATACCCAAAATAAAGACCGTTTAAAGAGAAATAAGAGTCATCTTTCATTGACGCGCTTATAGTATAACGCTAACATTTAGCGCATCATTACACTATGTTTGTATAACGCTAATGACGTCACGTCAAAATATATGCACGGCCGTGCAATACCATATTTACGGAGTCGCAAAATCGGCACGGGTGTGTGATAAACAACGATATTGAAAATTTTACAATTAATTACCAAGAAATAATTGATATATTGTCGTTATTTCCCGTAAACAAGGCGGTTGGGCCGGATGATATAAGTCATAAAATTTTAAAAGAAACAAAACTAACTATTTGTAAGCCATTATGTATTTTATTTAATAGATCTCTTCGAGAAAGTGTTTATCCTAATATATGGAAATTTGCAAAAGTTATGCCCCTTTTTAAAAAAGGAAATAGAAATAGTCCTTCTAATTATCGCCCAATATCATTCATGGAGCGAGTAATCTTCAAACATATATACAACCATCTACATTCAAACAATTTGAAATATCCCTTACAGTCAGGTTTTCTCCCTGGACATTCAACTGTTTATCAATTAATAGATATCTATCATCAAATTTGCGAATCCTATGACAAAAAACTATCGACCTGTATTATTTTTTGTGATATATCAAAAGCATTCGACAGGGTATGGCATCAAGGTCTGCTTTTTAAACTAAAACAATATGGTATTAAAGACCAGCTTCTCAGTTGGGTTACTGATTATCTCTCTAAAAGGAAACAATCTGTCTGCCATCCTGAATATATCTGCAAGCGTCCCTCAAGACTCAGCCCTTGGGCCTCTATTGTTTTTGATTTACGTCAATGATATTGCCGAAAACTTACTCTCTATTACTCGTCTTTTTGCAGACGACAGCTCTTTAGCTGTTTCTTCAAACAATATCGGCTTCATAGAAACAACTTTAAATCGTGACCTTAATATCATTAATGAATGGTCTAATGAGTTTCAATCCCAATAAAACTGAAACACAAATCCTAAGCCAATATTATTCTTTAATAACTTTGTTGATCATCACAAACATTTAGGCTTGACAATTTCTCATGATCTCAAATGGCATGAACATATCGAAAAAATAATGTTATCAGCGTCAAAAGTTTTAAGTACAATGCGTGCATTAAAATTCAAACTTAAACGATCTACTCTGACATGCGTCCGATTTTGGAATACGCCTCAGTAGTATGGGTCGGTTGTACATTAAACGAAAAGCAGTCACTTGAACAATTGCAATACGAAGCCGCGCGCGTCGTAACTGGGTTAACTAGGTCTGTATCGATAAATTCATTGATTAAAGAAGTCGGCTGGGTATCTCTTTCAGACAGACGTAAAATTCAAAAGTTAGTCACTGTTTACAAAGCAAAAAATGGCCTTGTCCCTCATTATCTTGAAAATCTCTTCCCAAGTACTGTTTCAGAAACATCAAACTATCCACTTCGAAATAATAACAATTATGCAATATTAGCTCGTCGTACTGAAACGTATAATAGATCTTTCTTACCTTCAGCAACTGAACTTTGGAATTCCCTTGATGCTAGTATTCGTAATGCGGAATAACTAAACATATTGAAAACTAGAATGAAAGAAATGTTCAAAGCTCCTATTGTACCTAAACATTTTTTAATAGGTGACAGATAATTATCAGTTTTACACTCACGTATAAGAAACAATTGCAGTGACCTAAATCGGTGACTTAGTTAGAAGAAATCATCTTAGTGAAAATCCCACATGTCATTGCGGAAATGCAGTTGAGAATGCTGGGCATTTTTTCTTTAAGTGCCCGAGTTATCAAACGCAAAGAATAACACTCTTTACAGAAACTAGGACGTTCCACCCACTGAATACAAATCTACTGTTACTTGGTAGTGATAGCCTAGCTTCGAAAGATAATGAAGTTATATTTACTGCTGTTCATAAATTTATTAAAAATACAAATCGATTCACTTATACCTAAACATTAAACATTTATCATGTACTTAGCATATTATATAAGAAGTAATTACAAATACCCTGTACCCAATATAAAGTAAATGCACATAACAGCCTTAACGAAACCCGTGACACTAAGGGGTGGGGTGGGGTGGGGGGTAGGTAATACTGAATCCTTAGATCATCCATCAAAAATTTATAAAATACATGAACGTTGATTTCTATTTGTTAGATTACTTTATTGTATATTGTTAAAAATCGTTTCTTACGATTCATTCCATCAGCAATTATACATACACTATGTTTATGTTATATGCCATTAAGTATTGAATATAGTTTTTTCGTTTGCTTTTGCTGTTTAAAATACATATGAATTTTGTATCTTTATTGTATATAGCAATAAAATATGATTAAACCATGTGTATTATGATATCTAGTAAAAATCTGCAATGATATATACATGGAGTACCCCTGGTATTTTTCAGCAATTCAGAAATTCATTTTGTTAAAAATATTTTTATTATTATTATTTTCATCTGCGAGAATAAAAATAATTTCTTTAAATTGCTTGAATAATTAAATAATACATGTAAAAGTTATAATATTACAATAAGATTACTGTTTATACAATAAAACATGTGCATACGTATGTATAAAAGTATTTTTTTTTACATAGCATATATAATTTTCGAAAAGAATTGCATCAAAAGAGAAACTAGATTAGTAAATAATTACAAGTATGAAAATAACAGATCTATGTGAAAGTTTAGAATTTCGAAAAAAATGTGAAATCACATGTTGAAATTGTAGAAAAAGGGATAATAATTTAGAAACATCGTTATCAATCAGTATATCTTTATAAAGCTGATCAAATAAAATAAAAATGATCTAACTATTATCTATTTAAGTTATGATTAATTTATGTTATATGAAAAAATCAAAAATCATATAGAACAATGTATCAAAAATATGCTTGAATTAAATACTTTTATTACATGCTTTTCAGTGGTTTATAGAAATATATAAGTGAAATAAAAATGGTAATTTCACTGTTTTATGAATGGAAAAGTATTTAAAACATGAGTATTAATGAGAGCATGAGTATTAATATAACAATATTAATCATGTAATATCCAATATGTCCTCCCTGAGCTTGTATAACTTTCATACACCTCTGTCTCATAATTCCTCAGAAATCGCTGTGGAATGTTCCTCCATTCCTGCGGTTGTACCGCTCGCCTGAGCACACGCCGATTCAACTTATCCCACACGTGTTCAATAACATTCAAATCTGGAGACTAGCTGCTGAATGTTTTGCTGTTGTAGTAGGTTCCGGGTGGCATGTGATGTGTGCTCCGTCGTGCATGAGTATCATGCCCCGTCACCAGCTCGAAGATGAGGAAAAGTGACAGGAATAAGAACGTCCTGTTGATAATTTTAGCAGTCAGATTTCCTCGAGTGATGATCAAGTCTTGGTATATAGGGACACACCAGCCTGATGCCGGCGTCGTTCAACCGTTCCCATCTCCGTCGGTAAACTCGAACCCGACCGTCACTATGGAACAAATTCATCTTTCATCCGTGAAGAGGACATTTGCCCACTCTGCACGTGTCATGCGCTGATGCCGGCGGGCCCACTGTTCCCTTTGTTGACGAAGACGTGCAGGCCACGATATGGTCGTCTTGCTGGAATGTTCTGGTCGCGGAGACGCCTGATAATGGTCTTGCTACTAATGCGTCTGCAATGTGTACCAACTTTTGTTAATGCAGTCGATTCGGCGGTCTTAAATGGGTTTTGAAGATGACTTGCATCTTGTACAGTTGTTGTGACCCTTCCACGAGGCTGCCGCCGCTCGTCCTCAACTCGGCCGGTGCGTTGGTACTTTCACACTATGACAGACACATTTCAGCCAAAAACTCGCGCCACTTGAAAATATACAAACAAGAGTGATGTTTTTTTTCTTCTTATGTTTTGAGCAAATTATTAATCATATCAGAAATATCATAAATAAAGCAGTATTAACTTGGCATTTAAAATATATCACAAACTTACCTGTCTGGCTGAACCATGCCGATTGCGCGTGCGCGCTCTTGTAATTGCATGCGAACCATTTTACGTTTCACAGGATATCTATGATTTTTGAATGTTGCTAACTCAATACTATAGTTATATTGAAATAAAATCGAAAAGGTTTTCCAAAATCGTTTTCCTCGTGCAAAAAGTTGAATATAGAACGTGCGGAACCGATAATCCGTCATGGATGAATGATTTCGTTGAAAATATTTGCAAAAAGTAGTCAAACCGGTTCTGGTAAAATATTATGTTGCGTTAGAAAAGTCTTTCAGTGTAAAGCTGAGCAACCAGACATATGTGATATGACATTTTATTTTATACGGAGAAGAATAATATCCTTAGTTTACTTCTCCTTATTGACTTTGATGCTGCTTTCGACGCTGTGTCATGGAATTCCATGCACCAAGTCTTAGAGTTCTTTAACTTAAAATAGATAAAATTGTTTGTCATTGTGAACGGACACATGTCGGATTGGTTCTTACTTCATAGAGGATGCCGTCAAGGCGATGCTCTGTCACCGTACCTGTTCATTTTATATGCGGAGATACTTTCAATTCTAATTAGGAATAACAAAAATATTAAAGGCATAATAATTCAGAGTAAAGAATATAAAATATCACAGTATACTGATGATATTAGTTTGTTTTCGGATACAGAGAAAACTAAGGCATGATTGGGTCGAGGAAAAATAGTTACACCATTATTTGTCAAGAATATAATCTGGCATGGAATGAGTATTTACTGTTCTTGGGGTCAAATTTTCTAATTATCTCTCAGAAATAGTGAGACTTGAACTATGATTTAAAAATTGAAGCAATTAAAAAACTATTTGCAAATTGATCAAAAAGAATCTTTTCGCCTTTAAATGTAAATTGTAGTGCTCTAGCAAAACTAAAACATCTGATTTTAAGTACATTTTGTATTCCAAATCCTTCTTTAGTCAAAATCAATATAATTCAAAACTTATTCATTAAATTCCTATGGAATGAATCTCATGACAAACTCAAAATGATAGATTTGAGAACATTTATTACATGCTTTTCGATGGTTTATAGAAATATATCAGTGAATTAAAATTGTTAATTTCACTGTTTGAAACAGTGAAATTATCAAATTGATAATTTCACTGTTTTGAATTTAAGCCCCTTACGTTGTTTCAGTGAAATGCCAGCGTACACAGAACTGGAAACCAATTTAATAACGTGACGTCGTAAATGACGTCACGTTGTATAATTATTTGGCGCGCTATACATTTAGTATTAGGTAAAAATGTCCTTTTTAAAGTTTGTTTGCATATAATAAAAAGAAAATTTGTTTAGTTTAATGTAAGATCGAAATATATATCACCTCGTGAACACCAAAAGTTCACATTTCACTCGTGGCTGCGCCACTCGTGAAATATACCTTTTGGTGCTCACTCGGTGAAATATATTCCGATCTTACACTGAACTTAACAAATATCCTCTATTTATTTCATGCTTTCTGGTGGTTTATAGAAATATATCAGTGATATAAAACTGGTAATTTCACTGTTTGAAACAGTGAAATTACCACTTTGATAATTTCACTGTTTTGAATTTAAGCCCCTTACGTTGTTTCAGTGAAATACCAGCCCGCACAGTACTGGGAACCAACTTTATGACGTGACGTGGTAAATGACGTCACGTTGTATTATTATTTGGCGTGCTTTTCATTCAGTATTAGGTTTAATGTCTTTTTAAAACGTTTCTTTGCATGTAATAAAAAGAAAATTTGTTTAGTTTAGTGTAAGATTGAAATATATTTCACCTTTCATTATACCTATGCATTTTGTCAAAATGAATCAGAAACTTTGTTAAAAAAAAAACAATTTTGGTTAAAAGTTAAAATTATGTTAAAGACAAATGTACAAATTGACAGATTTCCATAATAATATTGGCTGGTAACAGATATATATTTGGCAGAACAAAACTTGATATTGTTTTAAACAAAATAATTCTGATTACAGTAGGATTTAAGAAAATAAGGCTTAATCTGGAAAATTTTAAGAATCAAATAGTAGTCTGAATAAGACTGAAAAATATACTGCAAAACAAACTTCAAAGTATGAGTTTTTTTAAAAGAGAAGTATGATAATTTAGTCTTTCAATATAATTCAGAATATTAATTTTCTTTTGCTTAGCCATCTTTTATGTATTTAGACTTGGCATTTGGTAAACTTGCAATGTATGTAGCTTTCCACCAACCCAAAACACTGTTTAAAGATATGTCTTTTAAACAGCAGAGATTATTTGATATTTTCCCTTTTTTCCCCTCTTTCCTCCCTCCCCCTCAATTCCCCGTTTCTCCTACCCTGATCCTTCCTCCTTTCAGTAGAATATCATAGTTTTAAGCAAATTGTTGGTTCTGTTTTGTTTATTATGTTTAAACAGTAATGACTATCACACAGTTCATTTTTTCTCTTTACAATTAAATGTTTAAGTTGTCTTGAGTAGATTATACTCTTTGTAAATTAAAGAGACAATTCAAGTGACTGACTGTCAAGATTTTACAAAAACACACTGACCAATTGTTGCTCATCATAGAATAAAATAGCTGTTAAAGTTATAGTTAAGTACATTGATTTTATATGACAATGCACATAGTTGCAAAATGGTTAAAATTCCCTTTGACCAACTCAGTATCCAATAAATTTTCAGGTAAATATTGCACGATAGTTTTCACATTTACTTGAGGAAAGTAAATTATGGTATTATTTGGGTAAAGTTTTTTAAAGTAAAATTATGTGTTCAAAGTGACATCACCATTTTGAAATACACACTTTTCATTTGATTTTAATAATAGGAACATAATGTGTTAAAACTAAAAAGATAACATCTTTCATTCCAATTGAACATGGTAGCAGATTTGTGACCAGCTCAGTCATTTGTAAAGACTCAGTTAATCACACTGGCCATAGCTTTCGCAGAAGCGGTGGGTCTACCGCAGCGACGGTGGAGTATTCGTCGCAGAAGCGGTGGATAAAATATGGCCGTTTGTTGTATTCGGTAAGTATATGACTGAATTTTGTTTTATGTTTTAATGTTTTACTGGAAACACTCAGTGAGACTGGAGCCCACATATGTACTCTTTCAACCTATTACACGGGCACGGTGCAATTCATTGCCGTTTATGCAAACACTTCTGTACAGTTTGATGAGGGGACGCCACTTTTCCCTAATTTTGGTTAAAACACATACAAATGTGTGCAAAACGACCCCATAATACATCGGCATCACATCGAATCAATGACACTTTCACAAATTAACCATAATTTGGAATATTGGGATATTGTTTTTGCCTGTTTATAAAATAAATGACAAAAAATGTTTTCGTCGCAGATGGCGGTACCAATCATGATAAAGTGTATAAAATTATATGCAAAGAGTTTTGTAAGGGGCAGTGGGGATGGTTCTCCGACGCCACTCTTTATATTTGACGGGCAAAGCTTGTTTTTGCTGAATATACAATCGAACAACACTTCCCAATCCTCGAAAATAATATTTTTGTTTGATTTTTGAAAGTGTCTTCACTAAATGTCCAGCAGATCTTACAGCATGCGCATTATTTAACACTTTTCTTCGGTGTGATATCGATACAAGTTTTCTTCAATTTCATTATCTAAAATATCCCTTATCAAAAAACCATTCTTAAGCTCCAACAACTTAAACTGATTCCATTTCTGCTCCAATATTTTTAAAAGAAGCTTGTTTTACTTCTGAAACCCATTCTATCACTATGTTGAGATCTTTATCTTGCTTTTGTACATTTTGGAACAGATCATCTTTGTTTACTGAATTAATACAAGACACACTATCGAAAGAAATTATGTTTATATTGATGTTTTGTATTTTCTTTTCATCAGTTAAACCACAATGTCTACATGGTATTCGACTCACGCTATCAGCGTTATTGTGCAATCGTCCTGGTCTATGTTCTACTTTTATCTGATGATGATAGCATCTCCAACCAGCGAGCAACCTGTCCTTCTGGATTTCTTTTATTCAATCATCTTAAAGATTCTTACTAGAAATTCACGTTCATAGAGATAATGGCGAAAATACTTTACAGAATACACTGTAAACGGTGATTTTGATATAGTGATATTTCTGTTTTGAAAGTCAAAAAAGTAAAAGGTAAAACAGGGCTGGGAATCAAAACTGCGTCGTATCCTACAAAATGTTAACAAACACCGAAAAGGGTATGTTTTTGTTCATAACTCTTTCTGTTGGAAATGGCTGAAACCCAGATATATGTATTAACACGCTCCACCATTTTCCGTTTGGTTCGGTATATGTTGTTTGTAAAACTATTTTGTAAAACAAAAGTTATAGCGAACTTGCAACTCGAAGCAGGCTAGAATTGTTATGAAATTTTGTGGATACGACGCAGTTAATATTGCTTTATCCATCGTTTTACCTTCAAATCAATTATATACTAATTTCAGAGTCATGTCCAATTTTCATTGCAAAAGCTACTTTTCAGTTAAATATGAACATATTACTTTATTTATCATAATATCTGAAACAATTGCTTATTTTTTCCTTTATGTTTTATATTATCCGTATTTTTTGGCAAAAATATAGAACGTGAATCACAAAATTCATTTTGTGAAAAAAAAACTGTTGGTCTGTCTGTTCTAGGTGATGCTTTTGGGTAGCGTTTTATTTCAAACTTTCACTCTACACTTTTAGTTTTACATGGGGTGCGCCTTTGTGCATTATTTCACGCAAATTTATACCTACAGAGAACCATTAGCTTACGAAAGAATCAGAAGTCCCTAGTGGTTTTAACATAAACAGCTCGGCCTCGGTCGGCCTCTCTGATTTTTTCCCAGTTTCATTTTTTACGCCTTTTTCCAACCGTATTTAAGTCATATAGGCGGGTAGTTTCCTAACCATCGTTCCTGGAGAGTGACATCAGTACTAGACTACATTCCTCCGCTCTAAACTACCAAAGCATCTCCCGAGGATCGAACCCACGCCAGAGAGGTAACTGGATTAGAAGTCATCGACTCTAACCATATGTGCATCTATACATATCAAATTTATCGAGTAAAAGTATTTAAAGAGTAAAATACCTTTGCAAAACGGAAACCTAGCTACTTTACAAAATATATTTTTTTTTTATCTTTTTTTTTAACCCAAATTTGAACAAGTTTTTAATGAAGAAGAAAGACACTATAGTGCGAATCCAGAAAATATATTCCAGAAAATATATTCCGTAGACTGTTCTCATCGTCAATAAAGAAATGCAATGCGACAAAATCAGCGGTAAAGTTCCACGGCGCTGAACATAAAAATGATTGAACGAAACTCATGCAGTACTCATACCTTAACCACTTATATAATTCTAAAAAATTTATTGTTCAGAAAAATGACCCTTTTCCTGAATATGAAAAGGGAATAAAATTTTATTTCAAATACCGTTAAAATTTCAAAAATTTAAACTCACTGTTACGATTTTTTTAAAAAAAAAGTATTCAAATAAAATCGGCGCGTAAAAAAACGGAATTGCGCAAATTGTTGTAAAAAATACAAAGGAACCACAATTTGCGCATTTTGAAAAAGTAACAAACCCCCCTTAAAAAGTTTTTTAGGCATGCTAGCAGCATTTTGACGCCACCCATATTTCAACGACGTGTTAATTTTAAAAGTCGTTTTAATAGGGTTGCGACAGGTTTCAATGTTTTGATACACCTTTTCCCCGGGAAATTTTTAGAGCTTTTGAATGTGCAAAAAATGCGACCCGGGAAAAAAAATTTTTTAATTTTTTTAGGATACGAAATTTTGATCCCGGGAAAATTGGAAAAGAAAAACGTAGATGGGAAAACTAGGAAACCTTTTTAAAAGGGGCTCCATTGAGGTCCCCAGGTAAATTTGCGTCCCCAAAAAAAATTTTCCCCAAACACAATATTAAAAAAAAATGAAAAAAACCACATTTTCCAACCCTTTAAAAATTACGCAGAAAAAGCATTTTTACAAAAGCTTTGATCAAATTTTCCCCGGATGTACAGAAGTTCCCAAAAATTTTCGGGGTTGGGAGATTTTTGGTACAACGGGTAAACGGGGCAAAAAAGCTATTTATTTTTTTGACACTTAATAATTGTCATGTTTTTTTAACGGGGTCAAGGAAAAAATGTATAGAAGCTATTCAAAATACAATTTTTATGCCTTGAAAAAATTAAAAGCCCGGAAGCGGACATTTAGACAAAGGAAAGAATTAATCAAATATTTTTTTTGAGATTTTTAAATTTTTTTAGTTCTTTATCCCTATATTAAACCCAAAAAAAAAATTCTGTTAAGAAGTTTTTTTGGTGTATATTGAAAATTTTCATTTCAATTTTTTGAAAAAATGGATGAAAAAAAATGTGCTCGGTGAATTTATTTTTATTATTTTCGGGGGTTTTATAGAAATATTATAAAAAACTGTTTCAATGTTTTTAAATTTAAGCCCCTCAGTTGTTTTTAGTGAAAAACCCAGGGCACAGTACGGGGACCAAAAGGGTAAACTAGCAACTTTAAAAAAATTTTCAATATTTCCAAAATTAAAAGAATTCTGTCAGGTTTTAATGTATACCTTTGCTTTTGAAAAAAAAGGATTAAAATAAACCCCCTTTTTGGGGGAAATAATTTTTAAAAAGTG
This sequence comes from Ruditapes philippinarum, assembly GCF_026571515.1. Classification (NCBI taxonomy): domain Eukaryota; kingdom Metazoa; phylum Mollusca; class Bivalvia; order Venerida; family Veneridae; genus Ruditapes; species Ruditapes philippinarum. Next base: position 49,982 of record NW_026851717.1, read on the forward strand.
CCCCATTTCTCTTTTCATAAAAAGGGTAAACTTATATTAAAATTTAAAAAAAAAGTTCTTTGGGACCCTTTTAAAATTTTTGTTTTAGGGTTTTAAATTACATGCTTTTCGATGGTTTTTTTAAGAAATATATTAGTAATTTAAAAAACGAAAATTTACTGTTTTAAAACAGTGAAATTATCAATTTAAAATTTTTCACTTTTTTTAAAATTTTTGGGCCCTTTACTTTTGGTTTCGGAAATACCGGTGTAAAAACAGAACGGGGAAACCATTTTTAATTTAACGTGAGGTCGAAAATTTGACGTCACGTTGTAAATTTTTTTGGCGCGCTATTCAATTTTTAGTATTAGGGTAAAAAAGCCCCCTTTTTAACTTTGGTTTGCATTAATTAAAAAAAAAATTTTTTTTAGTTTAGTAAAAACCCCCGAAATTATTTCCCTCGGTAAAACACCAAAAGGTTCACATTTAAATCGGGGCGCGCCACTCGTGAAATTTTATCCCTTTTTTGGTGCCCCAATTTAAAAATTTTAAATTTTCGTGTTTTTCCGGGGGTTTTGCAGAGTTATGTGCCCTTAGCCAGTTTTCAGAGAATAAAGAACATTTCCAAATAGAAAAAGATCAACACTTTATTATCGACTACAGCAGTCATACGCAGGCGTGTCGAAAAAGTTTGTAAAGATTCAACTTTAGATAAATTCCACATTTACAAAACAAAAGTAAAAATTTAAAAAAAATTAAGTTGCCCGGGAAAATTTTGTTGATAGGGAAATTAAATAAAAAACCAAGATTTTTCAATTTTTCTCCCAAATGAAATGTTTGGGGTTTTTAATAATTCGCTTTGGGCTTTGAAAACAGAGAGTAGATTTGAGTAGTTTTCCCCGGGCTTTATCATTGAGTAGTTTTGGGCCCTTTAACAAGTAAATCATTTCCCTTAAAAGATTGTCGTAAAAAAGGGGTTTTGAACCACCAAGGCTTTCCCCTAGACCAGACTTTGGGAAACCTAAATCACTTTCCCCCAATTTAGTGTGAGACGTAAAATACAAGTATCGGGAAGTGGCAGCGTCAAATTTAAACGGAAGTTAAAAACCCCCCTTTGAACCCCCCCCCTTTTGGCTAAATGTTTTGGTTGTTTTTAAAGAGGGGTTAAAAATACATGGATGGAAAAACACCCCATTGTCCGATTTTGGGTTACAGAAAAGGGAACTTTATAAAATTTTTTCACATTTTTAAAAACTAGACTAAAAAGAACCCTCAACCAAGCAACCAAACATTAATTTCCCCAAAATAAGTCGTTGAATGTTTCTGTTTTCTGTAATTTAAGAGAAATCTTCAAACAAAAGCAGACGGGCCCGCTTAGAGACTCTGGCCAGGGGGCTATGGACTCTTATTTGGGTCTCTTATTTGTTTATTTACTGTTTCCCCCCTTTAAAAATTCGAATCCCCCTTTAATAAATTTAAACACCCTTTTAGAAAAGGTGCATTAAAGGAAACTTGGGGCTCGCAACAACCCAAAGTTATTTTAAATTAAATTGTTAAAAAAACTTTTTTTATGTTTTTATGTCCGGGTTTCATTTTTACAAAACATCTTACTTTATTAAACCCCACTAAAAGATGGTAACAGAATTGTCCGAGAAATATTCTTTAATTTTTTCTTTTTGATATAGAATTTTAAATCTTTTAATTTAAATTAAGGCCCCCCCATTTTAAAAAAAGCTTTCATTTGGGAAAAACCCTGTTATCCTTTTGTTATTTTAAAAACTTTTTTGGGGGTTTTTTCATGTACTTTTACTTCGCTTGGGAACTGGTTTCCCAAAGTTTTGTTTCACGAGTTTACTAATTTTTTTTATGTTTTAAAGTTTTGATTTTCTAGTTATTGCAATAAATTTTAAAAAAAAGAAACCTTTTTGTTTTTTTTTTCAATAAAAAAAAAATGATTGGGGAAAATTTCTGCTGCCGTTGTGCTGCTGTTGGCCCCTGCTTTTCCCCCCCAACCAAAAACCCCCATTAACAAAAACCAAACCCCAAAAACAATTTCCAAACCCCCCACAATTCCCGAATCCCAAACCCCCACCCCTACTACTTTAATTGTACTAAATTCTATGGGTAAAGGGAGTAACTGCTACTTTTAAACAAACAAGACGTACTTTTCAAAATTTCTTTTCTGGGGGGTGATTTTAATGATGGAATTTATGATTTTTAACGATTATTTTTATTAATTATTTCTTGCCCGGTTTGCTGGGGGGACCCACGACGTGGTGATAATAATGGGTTTAAACAATAAAATTTCCCTTTCTTTTTTATTAAATCCCAAAAAGATTTGTTTTTCATTTTTCCCCAAAATGGTCCATATTTTTTTAAATTTTTTGGGGCATATCAAAAAATATTTTAAAAATTTTTTTTACGGCCCCAAAAAGGAAAAAATTTCGATTTTTTCCATTTTTTGGACATATGGTTTCACCATTTTTAAAAAAATGGGGGCCGTTTTACAAAAATGTTGCCGTAACACCCCTTCATGTCATTAAATTTTTTGGGACCCATTTCTTTGACGCTTTGGGAAATTTTTCAATTTGGGAAAAAAACGGGAAGAGGCCCTTTATTCCCAAAAACCCAAATTGAAATTTTCCTTTTTTATATTTTAAGGGTTTTTTAATTTTACTTTTTATTATTTCTATAAACCCAAACCCAAAAACAAAGTAAAAATTAAATTCTATTTTTTTTCCGGGGGTTTTTCACTTTGTGCTTTGATAAAAATACTAAAATCATTTTTATGTTCTGATTCTTTTTGTTATTTAGAAAGCCATTGTTTTTCATGTTTTCCCAATTTTTAATTTTCAAAAAAAAACTAAATTTTTTCAGGTTAAAATTGAAAAATAATTACTTTTTTATCATAATAATTTTGAAACAATTTTCTTATTTTTTTTTCCCTTTTTGTTTTTTTTTAAATTTATCCGTATTTTTTGGCAAAAATATAGAACGTGAAATCACAAAAATTCATTTTGTGAAAAAAAAACTGTGGGGGCCCCCTGTACTGTTCTAGGTGATGCTTTTTGTGGTTTTATTTCAAACTTTCACTCTACACTTTAAAAGTTTTACTGGGGGTTGCGCCTTTTTGTGCATTATTTCATGCAAAAATGGTTATAACCTACAGAGAAAACCAATTAGCTTCGAAAGAAATCAGAAGTCCCTAGTGGTTTTAACATAAACAGCTCGGCCTCGGTCGCCTCTCTGATTTTTTCCCAGTTTTCCAATTTTTACGCCTTTTTTCCAACCCGTATTTTAAGTCAAATATAGCGGGGGGGGGTATTTTTCCCTAACCTTTCGTTTTCCTGAGAGTGACATCAGTACTAGACTACAAATTCCTCCGCTCTAAACTACCAAAGCATCTTCCCGAGGATCGAACCCACGCCAGAGAGGTAACTGGATTAGAAGTCATCGGACTCTAACCATATGTGCATCTATACATATCAAATTTATCGAGTAAAAGTATTTAAAGAGTAAAATACCTTTGCAAAACGGAAACCTAGCTACTTTACAAAATATTTTTTTTTTTTATCTTTTTTTTTAACCCAAATTTGAACAAGTTTTTAATGAAGAAGAAAGACACTATAGTGCGAATCCAGAAAATATTTCCAGAAAATATATTCCGTAGACTGTTCTCATCGTCAATAAAGAAATGCAATGCGACAAAATCAGCGGTAAAGTTCCACGGCGCTGAACATAAAAATGATTGAACGAAACTCATGCAGTACTCATACCTTAACCACTTATATAATTCTAAAAATTTATTGTTCAGAATAAATGACCATTTTTCCTGATCATATAGTAAAAGAGGAATAATATTTTATTTCAAATACCGATTTAAGTTTCAAATTAAGCTCATCTGTCCTCATCGATTTTTAAAAAAAAATGTATTCAATAAAATCGGCGCGTAAAATAACGGAATTGCCGCAAATTGTTGTAAATAATACAATGGAAGCCATGCAATTTGCGCATTATGAAAAATGTAACAAACCCCCATTAACAAGTTTATAGGCATGCGTAGGCAGCACTTGTGATCGCACACCCATATTACAACGTACGTGTTTAATTAAACACGTACGTTGTAATATGGGTGTGCGATCACGTGTTTCAATGTATTTGATACACCTTTTCCGGAATTTGTAGATGCTTATGACATGTGCTAAAAAATGCGACCGGAAAATAAATTGTTTACATTTTTCAGGATACGACGAAGTTTTGATTCCCAGGTAAACTTGGAAAAGCAAATGACGTAGATGGAAAACCTACGGAAGCCTTTTAAAGGAGCTCCATTGAGGTCCGACAGGTAAATTATGCGTCCAAAAAAAATCTTTTCCACAAATCACAATATTACACAACTATGATAACAATAACCTACATTTTAACCAACCCTTTATCAACAATTACGCTAGAAAATGCAGTTTTCACAAAAGCTTTTGATTCAAGTTTTCCCAGGCATGTACAGAAGTTACCCAAAATTCATCGGGTATGGAGATTTTTGGTACAACGGTGTAAACGGGGCAAAATGTCTATTGATTTTTCTGAACACTTAATAATCTGTCATGTTTGTATAACTGGAGTACAACGAAGAAAAAATGTATAGAAGCTATTCAAAATAGCAATTTTGATGCCTTGAAAAATTAAACGCCAGTGAAGCGGACATTTCTAGACAAAACGGAAAGATATTATATCTAAATATTTTCTTTGAGATTTTTAAATTATTTTAGTTCATTTATACCTATATTCAACCAAAGTAAAAATATCTGTTAAGAAGTTTGTTTTGGTGTATATTGAAAAGTTTCAATTTCAATATTTTGAAGAAATGGATGAAGACGAAAATAGTGCATCGGTGATATTTATACTTTATTATACTTTTCGGTGGTTTATAGAAATATATCAGTGATATAAAACTGATAATTTCAATGTTTTGAATTGAAGCCCCTCACGTTGTTTCAGTGAAATACCAGCGTGCACAGTACTGGGTACCAACAGGCTAAACTAGCAACTTTAAATAACACATTTTCAATCCAGTTTCACAGGTAGATGAATTCTGTCAGGTTTAATGTATACCTTTGCTTTTGAAAATAAGGATTAAAATAAAACCCCCTTTTAGGGGCAAATAATTTAATAAGTAGCATCCCCGATTTCTCTTTCATAAATGTGCTAACACTTAGTATTAAATTCCAAAGAAAAGTTCTTAGGGGACCTTTAACATTTGATTACGGTTTATTACATGCTTTTCGATGGTTTATAGAAATATATTAGTGAATTAAAACTGATAATTTCACTGTTTTCAAACAGTGAAATTATCAATTTGATAATTTCACTGTTTTAAATTTAAGCCCTTTACGTTGTTTCAGTGAAATACCAGTGTACACAGAACTGGAAACCATCTTAATAACGTGACGTCGTAAATGACGTCACGTTGTATAATTATTTGGCGCGCTATTCATTTAGTATTAGGTAAAAATGTCCTTTTTAACATTTGTTTGCATATAATAAAAAGAAAATTTGTTTAGTTTAGTGTAAGATCGAAATATATTTCACCTCGTGAACACCAAAAGTTCACATTTCACTCGTGGCTGCGCCACTCGTGAAATATACCTTTTGGTGCTCACTCGGTGAAATATATTCCGATCTTTCACTGAACTTAACAAATATCCTCTATATAATCACTATAACCGAAATACTTAGGAATTAATTGTAATGCCTGTAGATATTTTTCGTTCATGTGTTTAAATACTAAAGAAGCTCTATAAATTTTCAAAACGATATGCAGTATTTCCGAAACAATTGACACAGGCTTTTAATACTCTTATAAATCTTAGTATTAGGTGTACCACCCACCTTATCACCAGAACAAACATACGATAAAAACAAGATCAACAAAGAAATGGTAGCATGCAATGAACGCAACACCCACACGACCACCACAACAGAGGGCCACAGCTAATTCATCAATGAAAAAATTAATCATGAAAATGAACAGTTGAGTGGTAGCAATCATTTTGTTAGGTTGAGGCAGTGTATTATTTGGTGATACTTTCGTTATTTTAAGTTGTAATGACATGCTGTTGGGTGAGTTCAGTCATGAAATAGAACTGGTAAATGTTACTTCATTATCTTGTGTGCTGATATCTTCTTCAGTCAATCAATGTGTTCTTCGTTGCAAAGGTCTTTATGTTCAGTGTTTTTGTGTTACTATTATTATGTTCAGTTCAGCTGATAATGTTTCGGTGTAGAGGTCATAATATTCAGAAGTGAACACAAATTTTTGTGTGATACCACAATTATGTTGGGTTCATTCGGATATTTTCGGGCACGTCGAAAGGCTAATGACCACTGAATTGCCAAAACAATTATATAGAAGAAATTTCTTTAACTTGTTCTGTTTATAAAACTGGTGTATGCTATTTTAAATAACTGGGCTGCAAATCGAGATATAATTGTTGACAGAATATGTTTAGAAAGAAATGAAGCACTTTCGATAATATAACACCAACAAACATAATTGATAATAGGAAAAAAAACGTAAACTGTCTACATGTGCTTCTTTTATTGATTTTAAGAAGCCACTTGATTATATAAATAAAGATTTACTATGGAAAATTTGTATGGCATAAAGGTAAAATGTTGTGTGCTGTACAATCTTTATATGATTCTGTAGAATTATCTCCAAACATACTGACTGATTTACTGTTAAGTCTGGATTACGTCAACAGGCCTCGACACTAACTTTTTTAGCAGGTGGTACGCCGGACCACTAGATTTGAAAGTTAGGTGGTCCTTCAAGAAGTCAGGTGGTCAATTATTATTATATCATTTTACTGCAAATGTAGAAAGAAATGTTTATACTTTATGACAAAGATGTATTATTAACCTTTAAAGAAAACAGATATTTTTAGATATATATATTTTTCATCTTATCAGAAAAGGGAGAGCAAGTCAGTAGGTATTCTATCGTAGAGTTATTTGTTTGTTTGTTTTCATCTCGTTCAAAAATACACAACATAGCTCTTATTTATGTTAACTTTTATATTGAAGTGATTTCACCCTCAACTCTAGTTAGGGAATAGTGAAACCATTTGTGTCTGTTATTTTCTTACTGTTATTCAAATATTCATTGCTGATACGTGGTACGTCTTATAATCATGATAATAACATAGCATCTTTTATAGATTAACATTTTTAATGGAACGAATAAATTATCTTATTCTTATTATCTAAATTATTTAAATAATGACAACGTTATTATTTTCTACTTTTCTCACAGATTTATAATACAGAATTTAACCTCCTTGTTGCTTGTTGGTTGATATTCATTTTTGACATTGGGTATTGTTAACCTATTAAAATAATTTTAACTCTAGAAGAAACAGATCTCTTATCATTAAACAGTTAAAATAAAGATAAATAGCATAGAATTACTAGATGAATTTTTTTCCAGTTCCTTTCGTTTGCTGCCGTTATTCAAGAATCTGAAATTTAAGTTTACCCAATATCATATCATTTCCATCATCGGATACTCACGGTTGATTAACATGTAACATAACATAAATGTTAATGGTTCCGCCGTGGTTATCAGCCAATGCATAATTACTAGCACCATTTGAATGAATTTTATAGCTAAATTAATATCACAAATTCTTAACTCTTTTAACTTGCATAAACAAAATTTTAGCGACTTAAAATGAAAGTAATTGATGACTTAAGAACTTCTTTAACTAATCAGAGATTAATGAACCATATACATGTACATCGGACATAGATTTTAAACAAAATTATATAACATGTTTTTGACCAAATCGCCATTCTCCCAAATGAGCCTTGCATCAACCAGAAAATTCAAGTGGTCCGACGGACCAGTGGGTTTTAAAATAAGGTGGTCCTTGCCAAAATCAAGTGGTCTCGGAACAACGGACCACCGCTAATGTCGAGGCCTGCGTCAATTATAACAAAATAATCTTGCTGTATTGGTGTTGATTATTGTCAACTTTGGTTTCACTTGCTGCAGTATTTGTCTTGCTGCAGTATTGGACATGCTACACTATTGGACTTGCTGCACTTTTGGACAAGCAACTTGCTGCGCTCCTTTGGACTTGCTGCACTATTGGATTAGCTTCGCTTCTTATACTTGCTGCGCACCTTGGACTTGCTGCTCTATTGAACTAGCTACGCTTCTTTAGACTTGCTGCGCTTCTTGGACTTGCTGCACTCCTTGGGCATCCTTCTTTTCTGGGAAGCGGACCGTTCTTTTTTTGGAGGCGTAGATCTACCGTTGCTAAGGCTCAAATCTTCACTAGAAAGCCGATTATTTTCTAGACATGCTGCTTTTTTGGTTCCGTCACTGGACCTAATGAGGAGACTTGCTGAAATTAGCTTTCTGACATTTGAAGCTGCTTTTGAAACCAAATTTTTTTTTAAATTTTTTTATTTCCAAATTCATTTCATATAAATGCACAACAACGCATTTTGAGAATAAATACACATGTCAGTGAACCGAGTATTGCGCCGGTGTCACGAGTATTGCTTATTAGTGTAACGAGTATTGGCTATTAATATCGAGTAAATGCGAGAAGTAAACACAGAATTTAAATCCAAATTCAATCTTTAATATTTTTTATTGTGTATATGTATTGACACTATATGTGCAGAATATGCAGTGGTGCTTTACTTGAAACAACTGCGAATAATCCATAGTCAGCAATTTTTTATGTTTACAAAGTTGTCGTTGTTTTCGTAGGATCAACCTTATTCATTATCTCCCCAACAGTTGTAAATATTCAACTCAAATTTCTCAAAATATGATAAGAATGCATTGGTCAATTTCGAATTTCGAAATAATTTGTGCAAACAAATTTAGAACTAAATATTATTACATCTGAAATTTTGGTTGCATGCGGGGGCATCCGTGGCATGATGACACATTTCTAGTTAGTCAAGCTTCGCTGTCTCCTGTGACAGCTCTGGTAGGTTTTTATTCTTTTTATAATGTGTTATTGTATGTCTTTTACATTTTCAGACTTCCTGCCAAAACAGCAATGGGGAGATTTACAAAAACACGTGTGGTCATCCTTGTGTGTATTGTTCTAAAATTAAAGACGCTATTTCTGAGGATCATAATTACTGTGCCAAAATAAGTACCGTATCTGTTGGTACGCAGACTGAGGACATTACCAATGAGAATGTTTGTAGTAAGGTACTCTTCTCAACACCGAAAAAGAAAGATGCTGCAGTTGCACTGAGCATCCCATCAATCAGCATAGGTCTTGACGATTCTGAATTGAGAGATCTTTCAACATTAGAAGCCTCATTCAGAGATGATTCTGATTCAACTTTTACTTGTTTATCAGATTCAGAGTCAGACAGTGACCAAGAGGAAACAGACAGTGAAAATACAATTGTTAGTGAAAAGAAGTACATAGTGTTTGAGTCAGCCCTTGAACAATTATTTCTTGCATTAAAGTGTCCTGTGTCCCATTGCAAGTGCCCGATTGACCCAGATGACATTAAAAGAACTCATATTGAAGGCAGTTTCCTGTCATGTGAAATAATCTGTACAGCTGGTCATACTATCATGAACTGGAAGTCTCAACCTATGCTGGGTAAGATGCCGGCAAGTAATCTTTTATGTAGTGCTGCATTATTATTTTGTGGACAGACATACACGCATATAGCTGAGTTTGCTAAATTCATGAATCTTGGATTTATGTCTGACACAACTTTCTATAGGATACAACGTGATCAAGTGATGCCTGTTGTGTTGGATACTTGGCAACAGATTCAGTCTGAACTTCTGCAAAGTGTCAAAGATTCTGGTAGGCCACTTCGTTTATCTGGTGATGGAAGATGTGACAGTCCTGGATATAATGCTAAATACTGTACTTATTCCGTTATGGACTTAGAAACAAGTGCCATATTAACATATGTTGTAGTACAAGTTACTGAAACAGGCAGTTCTGGGAGAATGGAAGCAGAAGGTTTCCGTAGGTGCATGAACTTTCTTTTAGATGAAGGTTTCGTCATAGAAGTTATGGCAACTGATAGGCATGTTTAAGGGAAGGAGTTTAATGTATGGCATCTGGCAAAAAAATATTAAACAAGAGGGCCATGATGACTCTGAGTCGCTCACCAGAAACAACTGCTTTTCAGTGTTGGATTGTCAATATTTTCTATTACTAAATTTGAGCATAGAATTTGAAGAAATGCCATAACCTGGGGTATTAGCTTTAGCTTAATATGAGCAAACTTGATGAAAGACTACCTAAGAATGCTACAAAGTTCGGTGATCATCTATCAATTATTTCAGTAGGAAATGATGTTCAAAGGTTTTTTTCTTGTTTTTAGCTAAAAGGGGCTAATTAAATTAGTATAGGCAAACTTGGTAAAATAGTACCGAGCAATGCTACAGATAAAGTTTGGTGATCATCCATCAATTGGTTCTGAAGTAGAAGATGTCTAAAGGTTTTTAACCATGTTTTCAACGAAAACCGGGTTATTGTCGAAGTTATTGTCGGGTTATTGCCCGAAGTCGGCGGGCCGGCGGGCGGGCGGGCCGGTCGGGCAGGCGTCAACTTTTGGTTTCCGCTCAATAACTTTAGTTTGCTTTGGCCTATTCACACCAAACTTGGTGTATGGATAGCTTATATCAAGATGCAGCTTGGGAATGTTACCCAGGGGTCTGTGATCAAGGTCAAGGTCACTGTTACTAAAAATAGAAATTCAGTTTCCACTCAATAACTTGAGTTTGCTTTGGCCTATTCACACCAAACTTGGTGTATGGATAGCTTATATCAATATAAGTCGACATGACGGCACATGAGTAATTACGAACACGGCATCTAGGGGGTCAATTCAAGCTTCCATACACTTAAGATTAAGTTTCCTCAGGTGCATCATCGGTCTGATATTCACAGATACATACGTATGTACTTTGTATGTTGTAGTTTGCTTATTTTTGTTTATTTGCATTTATATGTTTTTAAGATATGATATGTAACATTTAGCGTTAAGGGTAGCGATATATTGCATTAGTCGAAATTTTTCGACATTTTGCGTAAGCGTTGCGACATATAGCGGTAGACGATTACAACATATCGTGTTGATTGCGACATAATGCATATCGTGACATATAGCGTTGATTGCGACATAATGTGGCATTGTGGTGGTACAACGCCCAGTTTCTATGCGTAAAGGCGCCACATCACAACGAAACTTGCTAAATGCAGTGCGATGAAGTTGAGGAATAATAAAGTGTACAATACAATCCTTTTTTAAATAGTCGATATGTACGCAACTTGTTGCCACCACGACCAGAAGGACCTGTGACACTAATTAAAGATTCGAGCCAGTTTAAAACAATTTACTTGTTTCAAAATTCACTATTGAATGGAATGGAAATTCTTAGTTCTCTAATATAGGTGTGCATTACAATTTTTTAACATCATTAACATGTTAATAATATAGAAAAAACAATTTTAACATGACCAATTTGCTGCAGATGCAGATTGATCAAAGTGCAACTAGTTTGTTTACTCAAAAATCAAGCATATTATACATTCTAGATAAAAGGATCCACTGTCTGATTTCTGGGGGTATCCATCCCATTTTATCGGAAACCGCGACGTTTATCTACAGACACTTTAAAAAGAAGGGCATGGCGCAAAACTGCACAGTAAGAGCGATAACCTCAGATATCAGAACCGTAACTGATTGTTCGACAAACCGTATACATTGTACAGAAGACCACCAGCCGATTTACATTAAGCAATAAGAATGCCAAAAGCCCAACTTGCACTTTGAGCTACAACCTTTGTCGCGACATTTCTTGCAGCATTAATTCCAAATACATATATCTATTAACGATATTAAGTGTGTGAACACTACACATAAAACTGAACAATGTTCTACATATTGTTGGTGCTACAACAATTATTCAGTGCATTTTAATAAACATTGCAAATCTTTCTCATCTTCTCCCAATTAGACAAGAGATAAAATTCGGGATAATAAGTCAAGAACGTCATTGATCGAGAAATACCTTTTATTTCTATTAAATTATGTCAAGCATTTATATGAATTGGTCGGGCAAAAATATATAATATCCCGTTCTTATTTGTACATGCACGGACTTTAAAATTCTGTCAGGAGCACAGTTTATCGTTTTTTATTTCATGCTTACCAGTGTTTTATTGTAATATATCAGGTGATAATATTCTGATAAACCACTAGTGAAATTTATAAAATATAATTTTCAGTGCAGCCGGACTATATCTGAATGCGGATGAAAAGAAAATCATAACTAAATGGAATAACAGGCAGAAATAAATGCCGTCATACGTAAATTTTGCTTCTTTAGGAAAAGAAAGTCGATGTCACCATAAATCATGGTTAAAATGTAACAAAATAAGAGAAATCTAACAGAACTATATTTCAAAATTGATGATGTGACGTCATGATGTGATGACGTCACAAAGGAGAATGCGCCACGTTACGCGGCAAAATCAGTAAAAAATACTTAAAATCACTTAAAAAGCATGAAATAAAAAGAAAATTTATTTGTTTTACATATAAGATTGAAATATATTTCATTCGTGAACACCAGCTATTATATTTTCACTCGTGGCTACGCCACTCGTGAAAATATTGCATCTGGTGTTCACTCAGTGAAATTATATTTCAATCTTACATGCAAAACAAACAAATACCCTCTATTTAATTTATATTTTAACGGATTTTCATACATGAATACCCAGGCAGAGTGAAACTGATATAATATTATAATAATAATGATTATAATTATGTTTATATTCCAAGAGAAAAATTAAAAAAATGACTTTGATATAACGATTTAAAATTATAGAATTTTTTTATATAGAGGATATTTGTTTGTTTTGCATGTAAGATTGAAATATAATTTCACTGAGTACCAGATGCAATATTTTCACGAGTGGCGTAGCCACGAGTGAAAATATAATAGCTGGTGTTCACGAATGAAATATATTTCAATCTTTTATGTAAAACAAATAAATTTTCTTTTTATTTTATGTTTTTTAAGTGATTTTAAGTATTTTTTTTACTGATTTCCCGCGTAACGTCGCGCATTTTCCTTTCTGACGTCATTATATCATGACGTTACATCATAAGTTTTGAAATATAGTTCTGTTAAATTTCTCTAATTTTGTTAAATTTTTAACATGATGTATGATGACATCGACTTTCTTTTCCTTAAAGAAGCAAAATTTACGTATGACGGCATTTCTTTCTGCCTGTTATTCCATTTGGTTATGATTTTCTTTTCATCCGCATTCAGATTTAGTCCGGCTACAGTGAAAATTATATTTTATAAATTTCACTAGTGGTTTAAACCGCGGCGCAGGAGTGTAATAAAGCCATTTAATAAAAACGATATTACACTGGACGATATTACACTAGTGTAATAACACTTTGACGTCACGTCATTTGCACTATAAACATAGCGTTAAAGCGCGCTAATGTTAGCGCTACACTGTAGGCGCGTCAAAGAAAAATGACTCTTGTTAACAGTTTACCGTTCTTATTTTATATATGTGATAAATAGAATATTATATTCGTGTAGATTCAATACTAAATCTATTGAACTCGTTCAATAAAACAATATTATGCTCGCCAGAGGCTCGCATAATATGATTTTATTCAACTCGTTCAATAAATTTAGTATTAAACCTACACTCATTCAATATCCTCTATATAATCATCTGATATATTGTAATAAAACACTGGAAAGCATGAAATAAATCAAAATCAATAATTTACAAAGGCATTTTTTCAAATATGTTATTTTTTTATGAAGATCAAAGACATTTAATGCATAAGGTTTATATAAATAACAATAATTACCAAAATAAGTTGGTTTAAAATTTATGGTAGTACCACGGAAAGTGTCTGTTGTCGCCTTAATTTGCAAATTTTCTGCATTCAAATAATAATATTAAACGAATGATTCATAACAAAATTTAAATCGCTAAATCAAGGCACCCCACATTTTAGATTTTGTTCAAAATGCGTAACAAAATAAAAAAATAATAAAGAAACAAATAAAAAAAATCAACGGTCTACCGGTCGCATCATTTCAGACCAGTTACTATAAGTTATGTGGGTTTAAAACAAGGGGAGCCACTCTCACCTCTCTTATTCATATTTTTCGTCAATGATATGCACAGCGACTTGCTAATGACACTGTTGGCTCTTTCACAATAGACGATTGACAAATATTTCTTTTATTATTTGCTGATGACACAGTGTTATTTTACTATTCTAAAGAAGGACTACAACATCTTTTAAACAAATTGTATGCAACAATTGCGGAATTGTTGTTAATGTACATAAAACTGTTGCTATGACCTTCAAAACCGGTGAAATGATGATTTAGTGGTCTATTATAATAACGAACGTCTTAAAGTTGTTACCTTGTCATCTAATGGGAATTTTTATCAAGTTCAAAAATCTTTATCCAACCAAGCATTAAAAGCATTGTTTTCGTTGAATTCTTCATTTGATTATATTCCATTGAATGTATCTGAAAAGCTTAGGCTTTTCGATACTATGATTTTACCAATTTTGACATATGTTGGGCTTTCATAACTCACCTGATATTAATAAAGTTCACTTAAAATTCTTAAAACAAGTTTTAGGCGTTCGTCCGCAACTTCGGCAGTACTTGTACAGATTTCCTATTCAAAATTCGAATAGTTAAATTTTGGTATAGAATTATGATAGCCATACCGTCTCATATGCAGCATAATGCACTTTCAATGCAAATTATTTGCTATTTATTGAAAGATACGTAATAGTTATTAATAAATTCTGATGGAAACTGAAAATTTCCTTTTTTTCAAAGTTAAAGGGGCATAACTCTGCCAAAAATCATCAAACCATGACAAAATTCAAACTTGACCTGCACATTTCTTTGATGTATCCATATGTCAAATTTGAGTTGAATGTGTTATAAACCCTAGAGGAAATAATGAACGGAAACTGAAAATTTCATATTATTTTCAAAGTAAAAGGGACATAACTGCCAAACAATAATCGAAACATGACCAAATTCAAACTTGACCAGCGCATTCCTTTGACATATCCATATGTCAAATTTGAGTTGAATATGTAACA
Source organism: Ruditapes philippinarum (assembly GCF_026571515.1). NCBI lineage: Eukaryota > Metazoa > Mollusca > Bivalvia > Venerida > Veneridae > Ruditapes > Ruditapes philippinarum. Next base: position 65,150 of record NW_026851717.1, read on the forward strand.
CTGTTGGGGAGATAATAAACAGACACTGAAAGTTTCATATTATTTTCAAAGTGAAAGGGGCATAACTCTGCCAAAAATCATCGAACCATGACCAAATTTGAAATTGACCTGCGCATTCCTTTGACGTATCCATATGTCAAGTTTGAGTTAAATGTGTTGTACCGTTGGGGAGATAATGAACGGAAACTGAAAATTTCATATTATTTTCAAAGTGAAAGGGGCATAACTCTGCCAAAAAAAATCGAACCATGAATAAATTTGAACTAAACCTAAATTTTCTCATGACATATCAACCTGTCAAGTTTGAGTTGAATGTGTGCAACCGTTACTAAGATAATGAACGGAAACTGATGATGACAGAATGACGGAAGGACGGAATGACAGAAGGACGGAAGGACGGAACAGGGTAACACTATATGCCACGACCATTATATGGCGGGGGCAAAATTAAATTCTGGACGCAGTAAGGAATACAAAACTATAAAAGGAAAGCCAACTAGAACTATCACATAATGTGATTAATACCCCCCGCAAGACTGCTTCGGAAATGAGGATGTTACTAGTAACAGTAACCTTGTAAGGAATTGAAATAGAGTTATGGTTGTGGGCAATTAAAGATAGTTATGGTTCTTGTATGTTGCATTTCCTTTCAATGTGGTTTGCCATTGATGAAGTTTTATTGGATTACTCTGTAATAAGAAAGACAAGGAAAAGGAACAAAGGGCAATAACTCTATAAATACTGAAGATTGAGTTTTATGGTAATTGTACACTGCACTTCCTCTCATTGCGCTTGACCATTGTATGAAGCTGTATTGAATTCCAACTACTAGTTTTCAAGTTATGCACTGGACAAAAAAAGTAACAAAGGCAATAACTGTAATAAGTCCAAATAGAGTTATTGTTCTTGTGCACTGCACTTCATCTCACTGCCCTTGACCATTGTATAAAGTTTCATTGAATTCCAACCATTCATTTTCAAGTTATGCACTGGACAATAAAAAGTAACAAAGGGCAAAAACTTTTGAATTAGTCAAAAAAGAGTTATGGTTTCTGTGCACTGCACTTCCTCTCAATATACTTGACCATTGTATGAAATAGTTTTGAATTCCAACTAGCAGTTTTTAAGTTATACTCTGGACAAGAAAAAAGCAATGGAAAAGTAACAAAGGGCAATAACTCTATAATTACTCTGGACACAGTTAAAGTTCTTGTGCTTGACCATTGTATGAAGTTGTTTTAAATTCCAACCAGTAGTTTTCAAGTTATGCTCCTGACAAGG
>NW_026851718.1:0-43817 GCF_026571515.1 Ruditapes philippinarum
TATTCTATTTTTTTTTACATTAAAACAAATAAAGAGTGGCTGGCAAAAAGTTTGCCAAATAAAAACATGTTCATGTATCTAAAGTATAGTATATCATATAGTATTTAATTAAATGATTTATTTATAAATATTTCACAGGAGATGCACCCAAGTTCCGAACAATAAATAAATATTATTTTATTTTACTATTTTGTTTTATAAAGACGACATTTACTTGAATAAGGTACATTCAGTGAATAATATCATTCGATCATATTGTTATTTTCATGTGATTTTATAAACATTAAGTTGTGGAAATTTTGCAAATCATTTTATCAACGTAAATACATTTCACATGAAATTTTACAATTCCATATTATCAGATGTTTGTTTTAAATGTTAAATTTTGTCCATCATATAAAATATGTTTGAGTACGGTAACATTTAAGCGGTATTTCTGTCTGACTAAAATAATGTTCTTCAAATGGAAATCAGTATGATTGTAAAACTAAATGCTGAAGCAATATATTTTATCATCTTCATCAAATATTTTATTGATAAAAAATATTTTAAGTGAAGTTCTGCTGAAACATAACATGTAAGTACATGCAAATAATAGGAAAATAGTTATAGTTTTAATTAACTATTTTTATAATTATTTACTCGTAAACATTATTATTTACCATAATTTGAACAAATAATGTAGCTGTTTGTCTTTCTTTTTCAAAGTCTTTAACTAAAATGAAATTTTAACTTAATCAACAATTTCATATCACATGCCGAAAGGTTTCGATCACTCGCTAATTTTCTACAAAAAGGAATAATCATGCAATGAATGCTTGTATAATCATTCACCATTTGTCAATTTTTTGTCGTTTAACGAGGGATGATCCATAAAATGCAGACGTGTGCTGTGAATGATATATGGTTCATCAATATAATACCATCATGTATTTAATCACGTCCAGCATCCTCCTACAAAATATTCGAACGATGTCAATGGAAAACTAGTATAAAAAAAGGTTTTCTAGTTTGATACATTTAAAATTAAACTAACGTTCTACTCGTTGTAAAGACTATAATTATATATATTTAATTTGATGAAACATTAATAACATATTTACTGGTTAAAGACGTTTAAATCAAGAAGAAAAATATAGTTACGAGATAGAATATTTACAAAAAAAACGTAAGGTAGTACTTGTTTTCACACGACAACAACAAGAAAACAACAACAACAGGTATATACAAACAGGATATTTGCATTATTTTTTTATGTGACTAAGAATTCATTTCCCGCCGACACGCACAAAATTAGCAGTTACAATTTAAATAAGTTAACTGCCCAGATCTAAGTAGAATAAATGTTAAATAAATAGCTTAATTTTAGTGTCTTATCCTTCTATAAACGTTTTATATAATAAAAAATGTAAAAATTTATAATTAAGGAGCGTTTTTATAATGAGTGTTTTGTAAATCAAAAAAGATTGTTTACCAACAAGCGACATGGTAACATGTACCTTACCCCTCCCATATTAAAAGTTCCATCTTTTACACGACCTGTACATTAGAAAATAATATTTGCTATTTCACAATAAATGTGCCTGTCAAATAATGTGCATTATAAATGTATACCATTCTTTCAAAATGTATCTTTTATATGTGCTATACTGTTTAAAAGAGACTATATTATTGTTGAGTTGCATATTTTGTTTCGGACTCACAGGTGCAATCTATATTTGACCCAATATTTTTTTTTCTACAGTTGTATACTAGTCTAATTGTGGCCAGTATTGCATTCAACGATGTATAAAATAAAACCATGAGAGTTGATGACTAATAGCAAGATATTGTCTCTCCATTAACTTGATGTAGTATTTTTCTGCATCATTTAAAAGTTAAAGTTTGTTCAAATTATAGCCCTCGGGCAAACTTGATTTTTTCATTATATAGGAAATACTCCAAGAATCTTCTTCTTGAAAACTGCAAGGGCTTACGTTATTTAACATGAAACTTATTCAGACGCCCCCTTTTATTATAACGAAAAATGGCATTTACACGATATCAGAAATAATAATTGATAAATCCAATTGTATGAATAACAGACAACTACAACATGTTTTATGAAGTGAACCGATTTATAAAACTGCACTTTCATTATCTGAAACACGATAACTTCTAATAGCACAATCTCCAAAGAGATAAATGTTCATCAATTGATTGAAAATCATTAAACTGAAATGAGTTATTAAAACTGTAACATTTCAGTTACTTTTGGTAATCGATACATGTATATAGAAATATTAGAGCGATTCATATGTTTACGTCTAATATTGAATATAAATATGATCTTGACTTTATATTTTGCTTAAGGATAATGAAGCGGTTTTCTGTAAAACAACGTTTTAAAAGGACTTCTTTTTATACAAATATCTCAGTAAATTATGTTTAATATAACATATAAATGCCACACTGTTCCATGTAAATTATGAATTGCATACATGCAATTACTTTTTTTTTAATTACAAAACTTTTCATATGAATAAGGGATTTCATAGCTGTAGCTGCTAAATCTAGCAATATAAAATACACCATGTCTATGCAATGTTATAAACGGAAGCTTTACAATGATAAGTAATATTTTAAGGAACTCCAATAAGATTGTTTGACATGATTGGATTGTTCGATAAAAGTTTTAAGTAGGTTTACATAATTAAGTTGTTTACAAAATTGCAAATAGTTTCCTTGCTCCGTTTTTTTTTTTTTCAATAAACATGGCCCACGACTGAAAAGCGTTGCAACTCTTCTCACTTGAATTGGGTTTAAAATACCTCACACATACGATTTTTAATTTATTTCTGAGAATATACCTAAATTGTTTTGCATATATTTCTGCATTGAATGTCCAAGCTGATCTATGTAAGACCTCGATGGAATTCCTGTAATATGAATAAAGATAAATATTACATGCACGAAACTTTTTATTTTACAATCAACTTTTAAAGATGGTAAAAATGTGCACGTGTTAGATTATATTACACCCCGGGCTTGTTTTGTGTATGTTTGTTGCATTTTCAGTAAGTGTCATAAGATGTTCATATTTTCATTAAGGATGTGTTTTCTTTAGATATTTATTTTTATTGTCACATCATACCTATCGTGTCAAACTGGTGTTTTTATCAAACAATGTAATTATGTTATGGCGTCTGTAATGATAAAAGCTAACACAACATCTGAAATGAATAGAATATTTATCTACGATCAAATCTGTATATAATTGAACAAGAACGAATAACATTTATTTTTACATAATTGTTGAGCATCCACGTATATCCATACAACAGTTACTTGAACATAATATACAATCATTATCAAAGTATGATCATAATCATAATGTAGTTTTGTCAAAATTTATGAATAGAGTTATTTGTTTCATTTACTAGACAATCCTACTTATTTTGTTGGTTTTTTTTTCTTGGCACACACAATAATGAGCTTAATTGACAAATAACTTCACAGTGATCTAACTACTAACAACAATGTATTTTAATTCAGAATCAATGTAATATATCATGAAAAACAAAAACTGAAAAAAAAACTTTCCTGTTATAAAAGCACTGCTTAAAGATAAGAGTGGTATATTTTGACAAAATATATTCTCAAACATGTTAACTAAAATTTATTTAAGGGTGTTCGAAGGAAAAAGATCCGGTGATAAATGTGGAAACAAGTGGAAAGTCGGCGATCGAATCAAAGTTGAAATGTAAGTATTAAATAGTTTTTGTTCTGTTCGTTTGTAATGATTTGATTCATAAAGAAACTGAATAATTAAGGTATGATATGTTATTTCTGATATTCCAGCAGTTGACATAATTGATCCATACTTTATGTTTTGTTTATATTATTTTCAAATACGGATATACCATGAACATACATTTAAATGTTTAATTTAAAGATATGTTTAACTCTTTATCACTTTTAAAAAAATGTAAAGGAGATACAACATTTATACAAAGTAAAAATTGTATTATGATTTTCCCGGAAGCAAAATGTGTGTTACTTGAAATCACGCATTGTTCAATGTTTACCGTATCGTATTGAATGTACCGTTTCAAAATCGATAATTTAAAACATGCAACAACTTGCTTCAAAATTAAGCAAAAGCAGTTTTCAAATTACTTAAGTATTTCCATCAAATTTAAATAGGTTCTTTATTTTACCGTGTGTATACCGTTCGTATACACTAGTCCAATCAGTAGCTAAGTAGCAGAAACCACCATTTGTTGGTGTTAATGTTTTATACAGAACAAAATTGCTTATTTTATCACTTACTTTTTGTTGAAATTTCGATACAAACGACGACTTACCATTGAAGTAAGTGTTTCGGCTTGATATAGAAGAAAATAGCACGGCATGACACCAGACGAGTGAAAATACGAAACATATGATTTACTGCAAAATATGTGTTCATTGTTAAAATAAGGAAAACAAAAATACGCTCATTTTATTGCATCAATATTTTATTTATCTTATTTAACTATTGAATAATTACCCAATCTTCATTTCGTTAATATCGTACAAATAGATGCTTTCAAAGCGCAAGCTTGCTGAGCTGGTATTTAAAGTCCGATTGTTTCTTTAGTTGTTATGTCACAAATAAAAATGCTATTCTTGCATACAAATAGAATTCTGGTTTGGAAAATACGCAGTTATGTCCTCTTTTTTTGTCTACAAAAACTGATATACTTTTCCCGTGCGAGCACCATGTCATTTGATACTTGATAATTGATAATCAATCACTATTTTAGCCAGCTTTTTAAGCATGGTGTCCCGTGACGCATCTATTAAAAACATAAAACATCAACGAGTGCTCGCGTATGGGGTTATGCATTTATTGTTCTCCGTTTATCTATACCTGCATAGACCGTGTGACGTCATGTGAGTTTGCGACCAGCATGGATCCAGACCAGCTTGCGCCTCCGCGCAGTTTGATCAGGATCCATGCTGTTCGCTATCAGTTTCTCTACTTGTAATAGACTTGGTAAGCGAACAGCATGGATCCTGATCAGACTGCGCGGATGCTGGTCGCAAACCCATTATGTTGGTTTTGTCAAGACGCGGCTCATTTATACCAGTTCTAATTCATGTATATCAATTTTGATCAAATGTATATTCGCATAATTATCATGTAAAAGCTTAACCAGAGAGTTTAGTTTTAGCTAAACGGACTTTACTTAGATTTGAGTAAGTAATAAATTATGTAACAACACAACAAATGTTTGTTAATTCTACCGTTTTACCACAAATTAACTTTCACTTTAACGTTCCGTTTTACGGTACAATTTTACAAAGGTATCATTGAAACGGTTTTGTAGGTATATTTTTTTATGCAGTGACAGTTATATAGATGGAACTTATGGAAAATATTATTATGGATGAAGAGTAGATTAGTACAATTACTTATAGTTATAAAGATTTATTATATTACATGCGGCGTTTTAATTGTTGAAATGTATTTAAAATATTACAAAACTTTTTTTGTGGGGGGGGGGGGCGATTTTGTTCAAGTAAAACACACCATGTTTCATAAAATGAATGAAAGAGGATAATTTCAATTGTACGTTTTGTTTAAACATTATCTGTGGATGTTATTCTGTAAAACATATTGCATTACCCTTTTCTAACTGTAAATGAGTATTGTGAGATGTCGTTTAAAAATATTCAAAACGCGAAAAGAATATAATAAAATTTGTTTTCCATTTTTTTTAATTCATTCTTTATATATATATATATAACATTTATTTGTTCCACAATTTTTATCACAATATGTCCTGAATCAACTCACAATGCAAAGACTCATTAGTCAAAGTTTGTTACTGTAAAAGAGGTTATGCTGTATGAAATTTGGAGGGAATTTGTTTTACTAAATGTGATTTTGATTTTTAATCAGCAAATACAGACAGTAAAATTTTTCAGCAGGCAGCATATAATTACCCGCTTCCAACAACATGTATGTCGATAGGTATGGGCTTAAAACACAATCGGGCCTTTTTTAGCCACCCTTTTTCGGTTTGACCACTTTTCAATACACGCTTACCATGTCCATTGACCGTATCTCAGAGTTTATTGTTTTTTTTTTCTGAATTCCAGGTTTCCATGAATTTGTCACTTGTAAGTTTTAAAAAATAAATATCCAGTTCAAAAGCATATGAATATAACCTCAATGCCCGATAGACCTAATAAAAATAGAGCAAAGCATTTGAAGATAAAAAAATGCATTGTTTTACTAAAATGCACAAATAATGAATATCGTTTTCAAATCTAACATACTTATTAGAAAGATAAATGATTAATATGTTAAATGTGTACTTCAATTAGAGACAATAAGATTGGTTGTTTTTTTCCCAGACATTATTTTGTTTACTGATGTCATACATGGCGTCATTTGAGTGTACGCATTCTTTTTTATACCGTGTACTAACCGTGTAATAAGACCTTATTATACACGTTAAAAGAACAACACCAACACTGTAATAGATATTCTTTGCAAGATTTCGCCCTGCAGTAAGAAGATTTTAATAATTTTACATAACATATGAAACTCATAAATTGATATGATATGTTTAATCTATCATTAAGATCACGTGATAGCTATCTATCTTTTAAAAATCACTTCGCTATTACCTTTCATCTAATACTAGGCAATCAAGCATTTAATAGTTGTCTCCTGTTGCAAATATCACGATTTTTGTATGTTTTATGCTTATCTTTCCACATGTCTATACCAAACTTTTAAGGTAATAAATGTATTGTTATTCATAAATCATTATTCTTTTGTAAGACATTACCACTTAACAAAATTTTAGAATTCAATACAAAAATGTTTTCAGTCGTAATTAGAATTTAACTTAGTGTACATATCAGGTATTGTTTTCATAATACATTATCTTAAAACGCACCCACTTGCAAAACTGTAGTAAATGATAAGGCAACTGAAATTTATATTCGCAAAAACATTTGCAGCTTTTTTATTAATACTTAAAATGGTAGTTAGGGTATCTCGTTTCTATCAGTCTTTCACATGTTTTATTTTATATTTTATTCATTCTACATTACACATGTTAAGAAAGCCAACTTTGGTGTGGGTAGGGTCATTTGATAAGTCCGATGGTTTATGCAGTTATAATATTATTACGAATACAAGGTACATTAGCTCTATTTATGCACAAGTTAACTCTGGCTCGGAATTTCTTTATCAAACATTGTTTTAATAGTTTTATTTTCGTTTACAAAAACTGGATTATTTTTTTTCCTGTGGAAGTGGAATGTTATTTTATATTTTTAATTTGATAATTAAATTGCCGGGACCATTAGTCTAGCTACCTATAAAAGTACGTAAAATATCATGCGCGCTTACATGATTGTATGCGTAAATGCATTTCTTTTACCCCTAATATCTATACTTGCTTACTGAAAGCCTGAAAGTCTGAAAGTCTTAAAGCAAAATAAACAGTCGGTAAAATAGTTCAGAATTATTTAAAATGAAGGCATGTTTCTACATTGTTCTGCTTTAAACATGCTTTACAAAATTAATCCGTAATAAGTAAAATAGCCTTGAGTAGAATTCTGTCGATGCAAATCTCAAGTTTCTTGTCTAACAGTACTAACTGTATGTAGATTATATTGCATGTCTGTTGTTTATTATACGTATAGATCTTCTTAAGATTGTGTTAAATTACATATGCAATATCTATTCATGTTATGATGCGCCAAATTAATTACTATTGCTTTTTACCACATTGACGGTATCAAATTGAAATTTAATACGTTGTTTAATCAGTATATTTCCCTAGTGTCATGATCGATGTGTTTGAATTAAACCATAAATGTAATTCGATAATTATTCTTATCATTTTTTTATTTTGTTTATTTTCAGTAAGGAGTCTGTAAGTATAATTTTAACATTTGTTTTACTTAAATTAACAAATCAAAAAGATGACTCTTAAATGGTTTTATGTATAATCGACGTATATCATTAATTTATGTTATATTGAGATAAAATGTATATTAGTCTTCATGTCGTTTTATTGGAATATAAAGGATTCGATTCTGCAATTAATGAGTAATATAGCAATATTTATCACCATATTTCTTCTGCGTCATTAACACAGTAAAGTGGATTGTAATTATCGTGTGAAACGTGTAAATAACTTTTTTGATCACTTCACAATATTTCTCTTTTTAATGTTTTTTTTTTCAAACTGTTCATGAAAATTAGCATGTATTTGTAGGCATGCTGCTTTAAGTAAAAAACTTATTTTCCAGCAAAGGTTTTGGCTATCCTACTGATACTATCTATGCTACTGCCGTTATCTTCTTTTTACAAATAACTTTGTCATTAAAGTTGTGATAGAACAAAGGAATAATAAACCCATAAAGTTCAATGTCGCTATGCTGCCATATTAATGTTCAATCAATTTATCAAGTTGCAAATTTGAGAACGTTTCAAGAAAAACAAAAGTTGAATGTTTATGGCAATGTTTGATATTGTACATATTATAAATGAATTGTATAAGAACTTGTATATTGATAAATAATCGTCATAAAACACAGTGTTTTTTTTATAAAAAGCAGGCGTTTAATCAAATCCTATGGTTTCAAATATCATATGCAAATCATAGTAAATTGATCTGAAGAATGTCAATTTCATTCGCACTGTCACTGGCCATCTATTTGGACACTTTATATCTCGAAAACAATATATAATATAATAAAGTGTCATCATTAAGGACAACGAGCAACGTACGATTTTTATAGTGCTCAAAAAAAAAGAATATCTAAGTGTGAGATGTCGACATTGCACTTAAAATAGTATTCCTATTCTACGGACAAGGTAGTGTCGATGCATTCCAGACGCAATTAACACCTTTTTTATTATTTAAAAGCTTTAATGTTAGATCCTTACAAAATATACAAGCTCGTCATACTTCTTTTAGTTTGTGGATACATTTATTTTTTAGATTAAGGACCCCATCAAAGCCTAAGTTATCAAAAACAAAAAAAGAATAAATCATTGACATTGGATACCATAATGACAATGTAAGGGAAATGTAAATCACACAATATAACATTTTACTTTATGTTGGAAGAATGTAGTTTAATTAAATGACGAATAAATATTGCAACACTAGCAAATGTAGTATTATTCATTTACACCGTGTTGTCATTTCTGAAGAGAAGCAGTTAAACAAGAAAAGCTTTATATCCTTACATAATATAAAAGTTAAAAAGTGTTCCACTATTCCTAAGAAAAAAAAATCATGTTATAAAATAATATATTATGATAGTAAATATGAAGTATTGGTATAACAATATGCAACAATTATTTAAACATGATAACGAATAACATCACATTTTAATAACTTATACAGCAGGGAATCAATATATTGACAGTATTTGAGTAAAGGTGTTTCTACATGTTAAGGGAAACGAAAATTGTTTTTTTTCCCGAAGGTTTTTGTCATGTCCTATACACACGTATAAGTAATTAAAATCACCCTTGAATGTCTATGAAAAAAGAAGAAGAAAAGTCCGAAGAAAATGATTTACTTTCACTTTCACAAATATTGCTTTTACAATGAGTTATGTTATCAAAAACATGTAATGTGATTATTTAATAGGGTGTCATTCGTGTTTCTTTTGTTATAACAATAAATACTGCAGTTGTTATCATCATTTCTTTAATGATAAAAAAATCACTGTTTATGCTTCATGATTATTTTGGATCATCTCGAAAGTTTCCGCACTTTTTTTACATTTAATTCATATGTAATAAATGACGTTAATCTTATTTTATGCATTCTTTATTATTTCTTTTGATATTACATTAGTATTCTGTTATATTGCTTTATGTTTCATTTATTTCATTTAACATGTTTTGTTATTTACTGGCGTTCAATATATTTAAATGTTCTAATATTCAAAGGAAGCCACATACATAAATAAGTGGTAGCATTCATATCAAGTGTAATTATGTCACACTAGTATAGAATTACTTTTAAATCGTGACTATCAATTACAATTTTATAGACATAAATATAAATAATAATTCAGTAAATTTAAAGTATTTTTCAATAGCAGTTATACGATTTACTGTATTATTAAGGATGCTCTTAATTACAAATCGGTGTTATTTTAAAAGCTTACACAGTTATACAATTTCAATACACAGGTTAGCTTTGTTATTGAGATAATAAAACATATAAGATCAACAACAATGTAATCATTATTTTAAGTAAGTTTTCTGATGTTGATATTTTTACATAACATATGAAACTCATTAAAAATGATATGATATGCTACAGCTATCATTAAATACACATAAAATGTATTATGTACATTTCATATAACTGTTAAATCATAGAAGTTATATTGTTGAACATTGATACTTTTACTGATTTTATGAACATATTTATAACAAACAATAAAGGCTATGAATTATCAAAAAAATATTATCATTTATCAATATTCTTCTGCTATATATCACCCATTAACACAATATGATGAGTTCTATACGATAATAGTTAAAATCTTATTTTGGCATTATATATCAGGTGACATTTCCGTAAAGGACACAAAAGTTAAACTATATTGTAACAATAATAAACAGCGCGAAACAAATACGTTTTTCAATTAATCGATTTGCGTTTCGAGTAAAATGATATTATTTACCTTGTGCGTCCAAAGATTAGTAAGATATTGACAATGATTTTCTCAATATTCTAAGAATGAATGGTAATTGAGGCATCGTTACCATTTATCATATTTTGTAGCTCGTTTTTTCTACAATAAATGTCTCATCTATGAAGTTAAGATATGTCAAAATGTTTCGGACAAAGTGATTAATGTTAAAAAAGTACTTTAACCTTCTACTGTGTGTCTGACTCCTTTCGTCATTACATTTGCATTTAGGACGATATAATCACTGACAAAGATAGTTAGTGGTGTAAGCAAATGAAATAATCGCTATAAAATTTTTACTTTGTCAGTATTTAGGACGGTAGCGTATATGTGCGATTTCCTTCTATTTATGTGTACTTCAGAATATGTTAATCTATTTTTTATCGTAGATTTCTAAAGCGATATATCTACTCATGTGATCAAAAATGTATTTTTTACGAAATTCATTTTAGTTGCATTCCTATACACAAGTATTCAACATTATGTATAAAGTAATGAGCATTCTTTTTATTTTATCAACTGCCTTTTTGTGAATTGCTCCGCACTTTTTTTACTGCATTGCATTTGCTATACCTAATGTAATACAACATATATGTTTCCAAATAAAAAGAAAGGAGATCCCACAAGAGAAATTATGATACAAAAAATAATGTTACAAAGCAGATCGATGAATATTTAGATACATATTTTACTTTTTAATTAAGTACAGTAATACAGGGTTTATAATACAACGACATTTTATAATAATAATAATAATATCTTTATTTAAAGAAGGTTACACATTAAGAACATACAATAACAATCATATATATCTTATTTCCAATGTGGCCTTCTGAAATAGAAAACAACAACAACAACAACAACAACAACAGGATATGCATAGGTAGAAAAATGAATGTATAATATGTAATTTTTAAAATATTACAACTCATATATTTTCGACAGACACTCAACAATTTGTTTAAACATATACGTATATTGCATCATTCGTTCGTTCATATATTTATTCGTTCATTCACTCATTCATTCACTCATATGAACATCAAGATATGCTTTGTATTTTTCTTTAAAACATTTAAGGTTATTAGCATTACGAATATTTAAAGGTATATTGTTCCAAATGTTCATGCCATAATAAGAAAATGTGTCTTTAATAAAATTTGTTTTAGGTCTTGTCCATAATACAATATCTTTTCGTGACCTAGATCTTAAGTTATATATTTTGTTGTCGGATAAAGTCATCAGTTCTGTCATATAAGTCGGTGCCATGTTATTTAAAGTTTTAAAAACAAGCACCGCCGTGTGGTATTTACATCTGTCAAGGAACGGTAACCAATTAAGAGTTTCGAATAGATTTATTGACGGAGATCTTTGAGGTTCCTGTAAAATGATTTTAGCAATTCGTTTTTGTAACTTACAAACATTATTTATGTAGTTTGTGTTTCCTTTACCCCATATAATACAACAATAGTCCATAATGGGCAATACATATGCATTGTAAAACAATAATTTCATATCAAAGTGTAAAAAATACGATATTTTTTTCAATAAGGCAATTTTTCCGTTAAGTTTTCTACAAACATTGTCAATTTGCAAGTGCCATTTTAAGTTGTTATCTAAGCAAATACCCAAGACTTTTTGATCAGTTACATTTTCAAGAGCTATTTCATTTATCTTAAGAATTAATTTTCTCATAATATTTACTTTTTGTCTTGTTCCTATTACCATACATTTTGATTTATCAGGATTTAAGGCCATATTATTTATTTTGCACCATTTGTCAATGCTATTTAAATGATCTTGAAGTTTTATTTCTACTTTTGATATATTTTCTCCGGACTCATAAAGAGTAGAATCATCTGCGTATAAATCAATTTTTATATCATTACCTATGAAAGCTATGTCATTTATGTATATTAGAAATAATAAAGGTCCTAATATTGAGCCTTGTGGAACACCGGAAATTTTTTTCATTGACTGAGATTGAAGATTACCTATTTTAACCAGTTGTATTCTGTTAGAAAGATATGACTTAAAGAACTTAACGGCATTTTCAGAAAAATGATAAAGTTTAAGTTTATGCAAAAGTATTTCATGGTCAACCAAATCAAAGGCTTTCTTTAAGTCTAAGAATACAGTCCCGATAATTTTTCCACTGTCAACATCTTTTAACCAAGTATCTATTAAACTAATTAGTGCAGTATTACATGAATGATTTTTACGAAATCCTGATTGTTTATTATGAATTATGTTCGTTTTTTCAAAGAATGAGTGTATTTGTTTGGCAATATGGCGCTCAAATATTTTGGATATAGTTGACAAAATTGATATCGGTCGATAGTTATTTGCTTCATTCTTATCCCCCGATTTGAAAATAGGTATAACTCGAGCTCTTTTTAAATCATCTGGGAAAATATTAGATTTAATACTATTATTGATAATTGATGCAATTATTGGTGTAATATAATCTCCACAATATTTGATGATGTTTGGTCCAATTCCATCTAATCCTGTAGATTTTTTAATATTCAGTTTTTCAATAATAAGTTTTACTTCAAGCGGTGTAATTAATTCAATATTAAATTCATGATATATTAGCTTTTGGTTTAAAGTTTCTTTTAATTTTGAAAAATTTGTATTTGAAAACTTTGTTTTATGTATGACATTCGAGATATTGACAAAATACTTGTTTAATTCATTTATAATATTTACAGTTCCGTAAATTTCTTTATTACCTGTCACAAGTCTGTCTGGCATTGTAATACAACCTTTTTTATTTAGATTTGAAACGTCCTTTAAATTTTTCCATAAAAATGCCGGGTCTTTGTTATTTTTAATAGCATTGTTAAAGAAATCTCTTTTACTTTTCTTAATCATAGATGTTATCTTATTTCTGAGCAATTTGTATTGTTCATGTTTCCCTACTTTATGATAGTAATCGCGTTCATGTATAAGATATTTTATCTCATCAGTAAACCATTCCGGGCGGTGTTCACGTTTGATACGTTTTTCTTTTATTGGTGCATGCTTTTTCAAGATAGTATTTAAAATGGAGTAAAATAAGCTAAGGGATTCATTCGGATTAATTATGTGCTCGACTAATTCAAGATCGGATAAAGCAAGGTCTGCCTGAAAATCAATTACATTGAAGTTTTTAAAACATCTATATTTAATCGAATTATGTTCATTATTCAATCGGGTACATGCTTTCGTTGATCTTGAAATACCTATCGGATAATGATCACTTAATGAGGTATCAGAAACAAACGATTCAATAATACATCTGCTGCTGTTTGTATAAACATGATCTATAATCTTTTGGGTACGTTTTGTTATCCTAGTAGGATCTGTGATAAGTTGTTGCAAACCATATTTCGTTATCAAATCTCCCCATTTTGTATTGTCATATTTTTTCCTTTTATTCATTGATACAATTTTCGAGCATTATAACCTATCTGCAGAAAATGCGTTTAAGATATAGGGGATTTATACTGTATTCGTTATATTACAAACAAAAGGTGCACTAGCACATTTACAGTATGAAGGATGCTTCTTTTTCGTTTTCATGTGTGTTTTGTGTGTGTGTGTTTTGTTTTCGAACATTTGTACTAATATGAAGCAAATCAGAACTATCAAACAGTGTTGCCTATCACGCCTAGTTATGCAATAACGATAAAGCACCATTTGTATGATAATTAGTGAATGTAACTATGCTGAGTTAATAATACTCCATTCTTATAAAGGTTAATAAGCTTACAGTATAAATTTGCTATAGAAACGTGTTAATTATTTTCTTCTATTTTTCTATTTATAACATGTTTCATTCATTGACTATCTGAAAGTATTTTTTTGAAATATACGTATAAGCATTTTCAGATTAATAGCTAAAATGATGCTGCTTTAAATAAAATGTCCTGCTTAAGAAATCTAACGATGCATAGCCGTCATAGTGATGAAATATCAGTCAAATTTGGGGTAACAATGTGTCGATGCATATATCATGGATGTACTCTAACAGTGTTAAGCATATGTTGATTGAACTACATGTACTTGATTTAATGTTGATTATGTACTTACAAATAGATTTAAGATCTTACATATTTTATCATCGATTACTTTTCAATTTTATTCAAACCCTTTAAGCAATAGTACATAAATATTATAAAGATACATACAGTGTTACTTTGTTACACTTTAATCATTCTTAATTATATTTTCAGGTATGGGATGTGAGTACAATATCTTATTATATCTTTCGAACATGTTTTATTTAAGTTTTAAAAATATATTTTTTTTAATTTATACTCTGAAATGTCTACGTGTTTGATAAACGTATATGAACGTCATAATTTACTACTTTTATAAGTAATAAGTTCCCTAAAACTGATATTGTTATTGGTTTATCAACTTTGATCGTAACTTCCACATGAAACAAATGAATAAGGTTTCTTCCTGTATTGTGAGTTGTTCAAAATTGTATATCCGATGAAGGTAAAAAAGTGCAACTTTAGCATATTGGGTATTTCGTCATTATCTAATTAATCATACATATATTTTATGACAGCAAGATACACGTTTTTATAATTTTTAGTTATTTGACAATATGCGACTGTGATGACGATGCACCAAGTCAAATATTATAACTGAACAATTTTGTTTTTACTTATTTTGGTTTCATCTTTTAATTAGCAATTAATAAATGAAGAAATTTCAGTATGGTTATCAGGTATAGAATCATCCGTTTCCAGCAACATGTGTGTTTCCGTAATTTTGTCACTTGCATCTTTTTCAGAAATTGATATCAATTTTGTTTGCGTTCAGAAATCAAGTTCAAATGTCTGTGAAATGCATATGTTTATACTTTTAAAGCCCGATAGTCATTAAAAATGGCAACGCATTTGAACGAAGAAAAAACATACAATAATTTACTTTATCGCACCAATAATGCATAACTATTTCCATTTTAACATGCTAATAAGAACGAGAATACGGTAAGAGTACGTCGAACTACATTTAAAGACAATGAAAGTGATTGTTATTGCCTGACGTCATTCTTTTATTGATGTCATGTGAACGTCATGTGGTTTGAATCATAATTTTTAATGCTGTGCATTAACCATGTAATAATGCACTTAACTGACCTCTCTGTTTAAGAGCAGAATATTGTGAAACGTATTAGTATTTGATATTAACAATTCAATTTTTGGCCGGGTTGCACTGGTGCAAACCCGGGTTATACTATGGTGAATGTTGGGCGGCGGGCGGGCTGGCTGACGGCGGGCTGGGAAAAAACTTTTGGAACAGTTCTCTCAGCAACTACTAATCAAAGCCTTTTGATATTTGGTATACAACATCAACACATGATCCCATACTGTGGGATTTGATTTCAGGTCTGTCAATCATCTACTTCCTGTTTATCGACTTAGTAAAATTTTCAACATTAATGGTCAATAGTAGGAATTTTCGTAACAGTTTTCTCAGCAACCACTTATCACAGCCTTTTGATATTTAGTATAAAGCATCAACACATAGTCCCATACTGTGGGTTACGATTTCAGGTCTGGCGCTTATCTACTTCCTGTTTGCCGACTTAGTTAAATTTTTAACATTAATGGTCAAAAGTAGGAAATTTTCGAGGCAGTTTTCTCAGCAATTACTTATCACAGCCTCTTGATATTTGGTATACAGAATCAACACATTGTCACATACTGTGAGATTTGATTTCAGATCTGTCGCTTATCTACTTCCTGTTTGCCGACTTAGTTAAATTTTCTACATTAATGGTCAATAGTAAGAAATTTCCGTAACAGTTTTCTCAGCAACTACTTAGCACAGCCTCTTGATATTTGGCACACGGCATTAACATATGGTCCCATACCGTAGGAGATGATTTCAGGTCTGTCGCTCATCCACTTCCTGTTTGCCGACTTAAATTAATTTTTCAACATTAATGGTCAATAGTAAGAAATTTTTGTAACTGTTTTCTCAGCAACTACTTATCACAGCCTTTTGATATTTGGTATACAGCATCAGCACCTGGCATCATATCGTGGGATTTGATTTCAGGTCTGTCGCTCATCCACTTCATGTTTCCCGACTTAGTTAAATTTTCAATATTAATGGTCAATAGTGGGAATTTTCGTAACAGTTTTCTTGGCAACTACTTATCACAGCCTTTTGATATTTGGTATACAGCATCAACACATGGTCCCATACTTTGGGATTCGATTTCAGGCCTGTCTCTGATCCACTTCCTGTTTGCCGACTAAGTTAAATTTTCAACATTAAATTTTGACATAATTAATGATCAATAGATAGTAGGAAATTTTTTTTTACAGTTTTCTCAGCAACTACTTACCACAGCCTCTTGATATGTGGTTCACAGCATTGACATGACTGTGGTCCGCTATTGTGGGATTCCATTTAAGGTCTGATGCTCATTCTTTTCCGGTTTACCAACTAAGTTAAATTTTCAACATCAATGGTCAGACAGTGGTAGAAAATTGAAGTAACATCACAGCCTCATGATATTTTGTATACATATGCAACCCGGCCTTTTCTGTCTTTGACCCATTTTCATCTTTAATACGAATGCCTCAAGAAGAGTTTTGTTAAAAGTGAAATTTATTGCTTCTTTTAACACGGTCTCTGAAAACTACACACAATTCTTTTAATTTGGTTTAGCAACAAAATTTTAAAAACCGTACAGTAAAAGTATTATAGTTATTTTAACGTACTGTTTATTTAACGGATAGTTGTATTACACAGAAGTGTGAGCAACTTGTTCCAGATAACCAACACTTATTATTTTTTTTTCTTATTGTTTGACTAGTTACTGTAAGGAGTAAAAGGAATAAGTGAAGCGATAGATTTCCTGTCAGATATATCAGATACGATGGGATAATAAACTTTAAGTCTTGGAAGGGAAAACAAACGATATCTTAGGACAAGCAGTGAGTTAAGATTGTTAAGTTACCATTATTAAGAGTAAGTCAAAAGTGCTGTTTATACGTAAATAGCAACAGAACATGTAGACTTGCTTTTCATGGGTTGGAGGCTTTCTGTTTAAGTTTATCTAAACGACTTCTAAACGGAAACTATAAACTGAAACTATGTTAGGAATGGTGTTTTGAATACATTAAAACTTATATGTCCTTATCAAAAGAAATAGTAAGGAATATTATATTTTAACGCAGTTGCAATGTTAATAATATGCAGACACGTCACATGGCGTAGTTAAACCAACGATGCTGTGGAAACAGACACTGTAACAAAATAACGCGCTGTGTATGACTGGGTATATGTATTCTAATGACAATACAAATTAAATTTGATTATATATATATTATCTTCAGTAAAGTGTGCTGATTAAGCATCGTACGAGGTTTTGATGAATGCAAATATTCGTTTTATTATAAATATTTTCTAATTTATCATAATAAAATTATTGTAGGTAGTTATCTATCTTTCATCATTTCACTTTATTGACTTCATATTATATTGTATATGTGTTTTGTCCAAATAACCTTAAGATTTGTAATCGTATGCCACTTTCCTTAGTCCTTTACTGAAATATCGTATTGCAGGTCATCGCTAAAAAATGAAGAACTTGACTTGGTTCGGTTATGATTTACTTATTTAAAGGTATACATAAGGCGGGCTATGTTGAAGACTTTAAACTTGGAATTAACGTCTGAGAGTGTGTACTTCTTTGAGATTAAATTATTTCGATGGATTAAAATGGAACATTGAACAATAGCTGTTCTTTTGTTTAATTATTTGACCATATTGCAGTACATATTGTCCCAGCCTCGTATACTCATAGAAACATATTTAAATTGCTTATTTTTTTTTCAGCATACTTTGTAGAAACAACTCCAACATATAAATAAAATAAGTAGACATTGATTCATTCAGTTTTATGCGTCAAAGTTGCAAATAACAATCATTCGCATTTTTATTTGTACAAGTCTATAGCAGGTAACAAACTAAATTTTGATTAACATTTTGTCCAAAATACGAAAATGAAACGCATCTCCTCATCTAGCCTTACTTTGCTGTTAATGCATATTACAATTATGCAATATATATTGTTGCTCATTAAATGAAGTTATAACAATAACGTTATTTAACGGAAGATCGCCGGTGAGTTTTCGTTTGCTGACAATAATGTCCGCGGTTTTGCAAGACGTATGTTTAATGTAAAAATAGTTTCTTGAAATTTTGATTTAACTCCGTAATGAGCTTGTATTTTGGTGTATAATGAACAAAAGAAAAGGCAAAAAAGAAGATTATTTATATTACCGATAATGTGCAAAATTTAAAATAAATATAGTATCTGATTAATATTAAAGCTGTATGCCTTCATTTAAGAAAAGTTTAAAAAATAAAGATTCAAGTACTATTTACAATTTAGTGCAATGACTGACTGACTTTGCAGTATAAGCAACATACTTCGTCTGCGTCACTAACGTAGTAAGGGTTGTCTTTTTATATTATTACTCATTTTTTTTGGTAATTTACATATATTATACTGTTACTTAATGTATTTTCTAATGCCACATTATTTGTTTTACTCTTTTAACTAATTTTAGAGAGTTTCCGAACAAAATTAATAAGAACAAAACATTCTGGTTGTCTTGCATAAAACATCAATTGATAAAGTGTTTCGCGCTATTAGAATTTTGAGCATGTCAAATAACTAACGAATGATAATCACAGTGTATACATGTACAAATGTATTAATACTAAAAGCACAAAAAAACAATTATACATACTAGTTATTTAATCGATAATTTTTATTACACATAATTACCATTTCAAGTCTACAATAAAACGCAATCATCTTATGCAGTATACAACAGTCATATAAGCAGCATACAATAGTAAAATATAACAAAAAGACAACCGTTATGTACGAAATAGGCAACCTTCATACTTGTACTAAACAACACTGACATACTGCAATTGACAACACCAAATCTGCGATAATCAAAAAAACATTTATGAAATAAACAACAATCATGTCTCAACCCGCTACAACAACATATGTAATGAACAACAATCATAGCTGCAGTAAACAACAATCATATTTGAAATAAGAAATATTCATATAAGAACAACAAAAAAGCAACAACATGGCATTGAATTTAATGTGTCATTATAATAATTATAAGAAAACGAAACTAAATTTCTGTGAAATTTTGATCTGAGATCTCGAATGTATTTAAGTGATAAGCTATTCATTTTTTAAATATTCTTTAATATCAGTGTGAAAAAAGCAATAGTTATAATCTTGAGTATAAATCTTTAGATGATTAAAAATACGCTTAAAAGAACCCATAACATTTATCATAATAATTTATGTCAGTTGAATCATGTCAATTATTATTGGTTTACCATTGCCCTTGATTTAGCACATACATTTTGTTCTTTACAATGTTTGCATAATTTAATTGATTTACTTCTTCATATTGACATTTGATACATCAGGACCTCCTTTATTATGTTTAGTACTGAACAAAACTAATTGATATATTTCAATGTCCGCTGACCAATAGTTTTATAGAAACAATACAAAAATGAGATCATGTTTGATATTCTGACCTATGCGTACGCTAATAATATAGATACATACCATTCAAAAGGGGTATAAATATACTCGTTCACTGATATTAATGTTCCTGAAAAATATTTAACTTTTTGGCAATAACTATGTTTTGGCTTTGGTTTGTTTTTATAATTTTACACTACATAAAATGACTTCTGTAATGATGTTTTAATATTTCCTTCTTTTTTATTTTTCAGAACTTATTCCCAGTAAGTATTTTATTATTTATAAGTGTATTCTAACTTATTATATGTTTTCTGAACAATCCTTAAATATCGTTCAGCACGACACTTTTGTAGTGTTTGTGGTATTTTTTGGTCTTAACTATTTTGCATTTTCTACTTAAGTAGTTCCGTTGTTCATATTTGAATAATGCTGAATCACCCACAGGATGTGTTGCCTGCTTTTTAGCATCATCTTTTGACGTCTTATCTGTGATCCCCTTTCCATTACTTCGGAACAATATGCCGCTTTAAAGTGTCACATTAAAGGCTCTATGAAAACCGCCATATAAACACATATGCGGATATTTCTAAGTTCAAAAGTTTACCATTTCATGTTTAAATGTTGAATTCTGCTTAAGCCGGTGCTAGGGGTCGTCGCCGGCAGTTTGCACTTGACAGTACCGTCCATGAACACGCTTAATCAAACCGAACCTGCAGCATTTTCAACTTTGTCGTTTCGGGCGTTCTTAAGGGAATCTTATCTTCTCTATTTTATATGTTTTAGAATTTTTCAGCATTTTTAATTTGAATCCTTAATTACAATGTGTAGCGTCAATTTACAAGCATGAATTCAAACATAAAGAAAAGCCACCAATAGTACAACACATACAGCAACAAAAATCAACAATAATCACCCTCTGTTTTTAATCGAAGACATTTCATTACAGTCTCCATTGCTATACACTATATACTCCATAATGTTTTAGCTAACTTAAAGATCAGTGATACTTAAAATGTTTTTTGGAAAACTTTCCTTGTCGTCAAAATTTGTGTGCATGCTATACTAAGAACAAAGCTGGTGAGAAATGAATCATCACTAGTTAGTAATACCTGGTTGTATACATTGTATTCAATACTTTAATTAGTTGAAGTACATTATACAGAAATAAAATACTCAAAATGCTGCCGGTTTTAGGACTTCACAAAAATGTACTAAGTGAGAATCTAAAACTATATGTGTTCGTTCTTTGCATCCTTTTGACGGTTTCTGTTAAAATACTGAGGACTTTCATGTTTTTATATCAATATATAAGATATATAACTGAAAATTGAGTGAATATTAATTGTATATTGTATATAAAACTCAAACAATTAAATGGAATACAATGCCTAATGTCCTAAATCTGTTTAAGTTGTTAACATAGCGGTTGCCTTTTATGCTGCGTTTGCATTTCTGTTACCGTGTTTTTTATTACATATTTTGCATGTGTTCTGTTCAGTGTCTTGATTTAATTTCCTTCACTAAAACCCACCCGCGTTTGACCATCTCTCTTCCATGTTCTTGTCATTTGTCTCCTAGTTCATCTGTGCGAAACAAAAAGATAGCAGGATCCATTTTGTAAATTTTGTTTACCGTTATATTTCTACTTAAATTTATCATAACTGTTTTATTTCTGGTATGCGATTATAGGTGTAGTTATCAATGAGTGATGTAATAAATATCATTTGTTGTTACCTTGACTATAAATATAAAAAGCAGTGAGTTCATTTTGACAGCATTTACTTGTACACATGTTCTTTACAATTACGTTGATATGGTTATACATCAAACGCAACAGAAAATCTTATTTTCATTATGCTCCCTTGTTAAACAAGAGGGACCATTTCCATTCGATACATTTTATTTTCAAATTACATTAGTAGAAATGTGTCATTAAGTGATAAAGCCAAACTATTTATTTCATCACAAGTACCAAACACACTTATTTGTCCACGCCAATTTCTAAAAAATAACTACTCTGTAGACGTTTATTTTAATCCTATTGTAGATATCAAGAAACATTTCTGTTTTAAAGTTATAATTTGAATAAGTTGATACCCTTAATAAATTGAAGGTGAAGACTATACCATAGGACAAGACAATATAACACTTAATATGTTATTCATTTTAACATATCAACATTAGTGAAAACTTCATATTTCCATAGCAACATACAAACATCAAGGCAAAAATTGAAAATACATAAAACGTACAAAATACTAATTAAGCACATTACTATTAACATAATTGCCAGCCTAATGTATTGTTTAAACTACAAATCTGTCTCATAGCTTCATCACTTGTTCTTATAAATGCACGTATACAGATAACTTAAACATAAAGTTGAGTAAAAATGAATGTGATAAACTTGCGAAAATTACAAGATGTATCTATCACTATAATATAGGAATTTAAAGATGGCCTTTATATAGGTTGTTCAGGGTTGCTTTAATTTGTCACTGATTTTCATAAATATTTTTAAAAGATGTTTTTTCCGTGTTTTGTCTTCCCAAATATAATAACATATTAAAGGTATCTGAAGTAAAATAGCAATTCTATAAATACTTTAAAAATAGTATAGGCATTATGTGAGTTTGACAATAATGCATTATTGTTTCCGTGTATATGTTTTCTATCATTTTTCATTTGATGTTTAAACTTCCCATCATGTAGTTACATTATGCAAATTCAGTTATTATTTACACATCATATTCAATGTGTGAGCAATGCATAATTTGGTTATGGCTGGATTTGAACATTAGGTTAATTATTAAAATATTATTATTATTATTATTTAAATAAGTTGAAATGGCATTGTTACAATTACAAACACATGCACATTCTGTAATTTATTTGTTTGTTCTTCATTATTTATAATTACTAAAACTCATGTTTTTTTTTATATCATATTTTTGACTTATCTCAACATATTCTTTCAGAATCAGTCGAGTTTTTGGTAAATAACAAGAACAGCACTGAGTTCTTTAGACAATATATATCTAAAACAAATTTAAAGTTCAACTACTCGATATCGCGAAACAATATATATATAGTAAAGCCTGTTATGTGTCATCGTTGAAAGCAAGTAGCCACATTTTTGAATTATAGTGCTCTTAAACTATAATAAAATAAAGAAACTTTATGTAATGTCAGTTGTAGTAACACACTGAAAATGATATCCATATAACAAGAAAAGGTTTTTCTAATTGCAATTCTTACTACATTAAAAGATATTTGCATTAATATATGCGCTTTGATGTTTAATTTCATGTAACTAAAACATTAGAAATACTCAACATTTTTTTTTTCTGCTTTAAATACTGTAATCTAAATTAACTATGATAAACGAGGGGTGCCGTAGTCTTTGTTGTCAAATATTTACGATAAATAACTGCCATTTTGATTCTACCTGGGTAATATAAGGTATATCTAAGAAGCGTTTAAACACACAGCTTAAAATAGTACAGTATGTTTAAAGAAAGTAATTAAATCGATGAATATAGTAAAATTTTTGTAATATGATAATATACATATATTTACTCATTTTGCATTATGCTGGTTGTATGAAATTGGAAAGATATTTCTGACTGCATTGAACAAAACTATTTCATATATATTGTTTTTATATTAGAAGAAACCATTTATTTTGACACCTTTAACAATCACAACTTGTCAAGCATGTCAAACAAAACACTTGGATAAAGTGTGAAAAATAAAAAAATGAAAAGTATATTGTGATAAGAAACAAAAAAAAAATACAGTTTATAAATAGCTGGTACAACATGGAATTATACTTTTGTATCAATACATTCAGAAATAGGTGATAATGAAATTTAATATGCATCGTAGGTTTAACTTTTAAAAGTCATATAGATTTGTCATTTTATGAATTTAATAAGCTTCCTTTATTTTTTATCATGTATTTAGCAATTGATGTTCGATGTTTACCTATTCTTCTGATAATTCTGAACTTCTGAATTCCGGAAACTTCCAAATTCCGAGTTTTTTTTAGCTAGTCCTACAGGTGTTCGGTTTTTTGAAGTAAATTACACTGTACATATTTCTACCAAAATACAATTGTTTGTCTGAATTCAAAGCCTCTTGGTGCAATTATGGTCTATGGTTTACGTTACATATACACATATGAGCCAAATGTATTCTGAAAACGGAAATAATCAAAAACTCATGTATTTCACTTATATATTATCAAATTATCGGGATGTACCTCGACAGTCCATTTATGGCTACTAAGCTGTTTCTTGCAAGTTGGTAGGCGGGACGATATGACAGGCAACATACATATATCCTCGTAAAACAAATTAAATCATACTCGCGAGGGCGACCAGAAATTGAAGAACAATGTTCCTTTATACTCTAATTTAAAATAAACGTGACACTGTAGGCTATAAAATTGAGGAATTGTGGCAAAATGTACATTTACGCCAAGCGCATAATGACATAAACGTTGTGTATATAAAAATATCAATATTTTGCATTTTTTGTCGTAATTTAGATATAAAAAAGGAACATAGAAATATGTCTAGTGCTTAAAGATGATTTTTAGAAAGTAATTTTAATATGCCACCGCCTTTCATAAAATTAAGCATTTCAGTTTAAAGCTTCTTTGGCGTGATTTAATTTCTCTACATAAATACACACATAAATCCTAAAAGTATTGACATGTAATAATTAAAAGTTACATTACTGTTACATTTTCTGCAGTACATTATTTGGCATTAACACTTATATGTACATCGTGCCAAATTATAGTGTTTGTGTGGTAAACATTTGTAACTCTAACATTGTTTTAAACCAAACTCTATCGCTTTTTTGAATGTAGCACTTTGCATTTAAAATAGTACACTGTATTTGCTTTCCGTTCAAAATACCGTAATTACATCAAATGTTTATAACAAAATACTATAGGAGATCCTTCTAGAGTAATATTCATAAATGTAAATATAAAAGACCCGGTATCTTAGCAATAAATAAGCTCTGATAATCAAAACGTGTACACTGACAATTTATCATCTACAAAGTGGACCATTTGCAGTATCAGCATTATTCAGATACCGTAACAAATGTACAGATCACATGACCACTAGCAAAAATTGTTTAGAAAAATGACGCATGATAGTCTGTCAATCAATGTTCAAATAATCGAGCAGTTCTGGAAAAGCTACGAAAAAACAACAGTTAGTTAGCCTGTATCTTAAAACAAACTAACACATCAAACTATTAATTGTATTCTTATTCGTTAAAAGGAACAGACAGAAATAAACTATACCATTAAAATATCATTTACATTGATTTATACATATTTATTTTCTATATATTTAAGTAGAAAAAAAAACAACGGAATATTAAGACAATATATCTACAAGAAATTTATTCAATTTCCTTTTGAGAATAATGTAAGTGTAATTGTGTAGAACAAAAAAAAATTCATTTAAGCTACGTGTATTGATTATGTATATGCTGTGAAATACTTGACAGTCTGTGTTGCTGTATTGTGGTTGTAAAGCCATTATAATGTTAATAAAGTTTCCTTTTAAAAGGAAAGGCTTGCTCAGTGTGTCATCATCCCTTCCCTTTAAAATTGTGAGTTTTTTTCTTGTTTCAATTTATAAACACAATTTTTTTTATAATTACGGTATTTGTATATCATAAAGGGTTTATATATTTTTTTCTCGAAAAAAAAAGTTTCACTTTTAAAGGGATAGGTAGGGTAAGCCCAAGACTGGACGAGCACCTATGCCCATTTGTTTGAGCACCAGTGATTATGCGTAAATAGGGACCAGAAGTCCACTGTTTATAACTGAACGGGAACGTGCTGACGATAACAGTTGCAACTTTTTTTGTAAAAATGAATCTTTTTTTGTCAAAAACGATTCGAAATCTATTCTCTATTAAAATAATCAATCGTGAAAATACTAACATTGGCTCTGACGTGGAGATCAATCTATCGTACTGAAGGACATTTCATTCAGAGAGAGTCATTCGTTTTGGCAGTTGCTAATTTCATTTCTATAGCAGCTTTAGAGACAAGTGAATGCACTAAAAGACTTCGTTATGTGGTACCAATTAATAAGCATGTATCAACTATGTTACACCTAAAATATCTATGGACAGGAGATCAGCACGTGGTAAGGTTAATGATATGCATGGGCTATTTTTAGATTACCTCAGCAAGACGTTTAAACTATATCAGTAGATCTAAATATAACTTGACCATGCACTAATATTCTGCGTGATTCGGGTCACGATATTTTGGTAAGCAGGACCGCCCTTTGGAGACGGAATAATACTACAGTAACCATTCTCTTTTTTATAACACTAATAAAGACAAAAACCAATTATAAAAGAAACTAATTTTTGCGTCTTGAAAAAGAATTTAAACGGAATCAAGTAAAAATAGAAAAAACAAACTGGGATTTCCAATAGATTTCCCTAATATTACTTCGCCTGATTCCGCAGTATGACGGAATCGCCCGAATTGTCACGATTGCAATCGGAACAAACTCGGCTATTATAATTAATCCGAAGAGTGACGGAAAGGGCCGAAAAGTTGCGATTGGCACGATTGCAACTGGTTTCCCGTTCAATCATGCACTAACAAATGTAAGCAGGCAACCACCTAACCGGAACAACTTTTCCAAAACAAATAGGCTTGCAGTCGTGGCTGCAAGCCAATAAGATAATACAAATTATATTAAAATACAGCCTTTATATTGTGGAAAAAGAAACAACACTACACCTTTCATTATAACACTAATCAAAATTGAAATAACCACATTAATTTCTTTCAACTTCAATCAACATTTTTAATTTTTATATTTATTGGATTATTTAGTTTCGCATTTCCTTATATAATATCTATAAATTATCTTTTGTCTGAAATGAATTTGCATCCATGTTTGTAATTTTAACAACATGTATGTTTATTACAGGAATAGTTTATAACATATACTATTATAGACAAAATATTAAATTAAATACAAAAACCAAAAAACATGAAACCTGATATAGTATTTAAACATATCGTTAAAAAATATTTTTCTGATCTTAAGTTCTTAACCGTATCAATTATGAGGTAAACACTTTGAAATAACAATGAACTGGTTTAAGCTTCAATAAAAGCTTAATTATGGCAATTTAAGTCTGTCTTAAAGTTTTTAAACATGCTAAAAATAAATGTCTTAAAGTCCTAGGGTTTATCGTATCCCAGACAATATCAATACAATTAATAGAGTTATAGTGAGATATACACTGAAAACTTTTCAAAATTATCGATAACCTTATTTTAAACAAAATAGTTTGATATGTTACATATATTTCCTTCCTTTTTCTTATGTCATCTTTCACATATAGGCTGTAACATATACTGTATCATCATTCACACAATGGTTATAGCATTTATGTTATGTCGTTTGGGTTTTTTTTACCTAACAAAACCTTTCTGTTTATTTGCTATTTACTGTGTAATAGTACTTCAAGGTAATGACTTGTGAATGAATAATACAACTTATTATTAGTACAAAAAATGTTCAGGCTTTATTTGTCATTTGAAGTAAAGGGATATAAGTGTTTTATTATTTGCATACTGTTATGTATGCAACATATTACACTGTTCTATTTTTAGAACATAAACTACCTGTATGTACTAGAACTTTCTTAACTGTTGTAGAAAATTCTAGATTATGATTCATGTATTATATTTAGATAGAAATTTCCGGAATGTTCTTTATTGTTTAAGTTGCTAGAGTATGATTACTGTAGAACATGGAATACTATTCTGGAATGTTCTTGATTTAATATATATAAGGGGATATTTTTCATTCGTTTTATCTTTTAAGTCATCAGTTAAATTTTAAGTCATCAGTACATTTGGAGTATCATTCAACTTGGATATTAAGTGATTTATTTGAGCTTGGATTTTAAAATAGTTAAAATTATTCTTGCGGATTTTATTGTGGGGATTTATTCTAAAGTGTTCTTGGATTTAATTCAGATTTAACTGTGTTGTTTAAAAAGGGATCATTCCAGGATCAGACTAGACATTTGACATTTCATTTTTATTTGGACTTCAGGTATTTGTAAACATAAATTGTTATTTAATTTTTCTGTAATAAATTTGTTATTGTTACAATTTTGTTGCTGGCTTTTCTTTCTCGTTACGCCTGGCTCGTAACAATACGAATAGGAAACAGAACAGAAATAAAAACAGCAAATATTGTTTAAAGTATATGCACTTACATTTACTATTCATATGTATACTAGAACTTTGTAATTTACTTATGTTTTATTTTATCTTCCAGATTTGTCATTGAACACAACGGGAAAAGGGTAAGCACTTGTAGTAGATTCCACACATTGTTCAATTTTAAAAGGCTGCCCACCTTTACTTCAAGTAAAAAAAATTGTAAGCATATACCTGTTTAAGCATAAGCAAGGACTTTAAAGTAAAGCATGAACATAACCTTTTTTCACAATAATTAAGTTAAATATACTGCATGTATTGTATAATTTAAAAAACAACTATATAAATAGTGAAATTATGCAGTAATAATGCATGTGTTACTTGAATACAACATTTTTGTTCCTTTGAAAATCAAACCTTAATTTTGATGACAGAAAACTATAAATAGGTGCAGTATGTTACAAAATGAATATCAGTGTTAAACACTTATTTAAATCAAATGGTATTGATTTGCCCACATCATAAGTTAGATATATGATATTCTAAGTAATGAATATTCAAGATGATCTGTCTGAATTGTATGTTATTGTTCATGCTTCCGGAATAATAAAATTAAATGCTTCAATTAATTTGTGCATAATCATGCGACGTTCTCAGTTATTTTAATAAAGGCTAACAAGCAATGACAATACGAGAAATATGAATTAATGAATGTAATTTGAATTTAATACTACGCTTATCGACTTATCTGTGGCATTCATTCAATAGTTATGATGTGATTAATTCTAAGCAATTATATACAAGATATTAAGCAGATACATATTAACATATCCAAATAAGTAGAACTTAACAAAACATTTAAATATGTTGACAGTCAACAAACATATTCTTATAATTATGTGTAAGTATTTTTCAGTAATTAACTGGTATCCTTTGTTAAGTGTATGGATATGATTGTTTTAAATGTGAAACAAAGCTAAGACTAAGTATTAAGATAGCATTATAATGTAATGACACCGTAAATGAAGGTGGTGTTATTGTTAATAAAAAAATGAAACATTAAGTGTCAGTAGAATATTTAAATAAGTGTTGATTCTTGTCGAAACAGTTATAACAATATGATAATTAAGTATTAAGAAATGAATAAACATAAATGCAATTTGTATACAAGGCAAAGTTAAGAAGCATGTTTGCAATGTTTCACTTGTGAAACCTTGGAAGATGGTTGGAAAAACATCGGTCTTTAATATTCTCCTGAATTTTTTCTTACAACCAATTGCCTCTAAAATGCTGAACTGTGTGTAACACCCCTAGCTGTTTTTATTTGGAGTACAAACCTTGAATTTCTTAACACGGCCGATCCTACAACACCAAACGTTTCGAAGTTTTTTGTCTTTTTGAAAACAAAAATAAGTCGCATTATCACGCCCTGAGAATAAATTACAGCTAAATGCGACATACAAAACCATAATTCACCTATATCTGCATAATTATCCAAAGAACACGATGAAACACTTTCCACAAAAATCCGAACAAAATAATGTTCGTGATTTATTAGACATATAGATTAAAATCTGCATTCACTTTCGTAACAATGTTATTAATGGCGGACGCGCATGGATTTGTTACATCTCTGACGTCACATCACATATTAAACAAGGATGAAAATCATTTATCGGACAAATAAAAAGGGCGATTAAAAGTAATGAAAAATGATCGTTTTCCCAAACTAATCTCACACGCCATTTGAATGATAAAGAAATGCAAAATGGTTAACCGTCTGATCAAGTTGGTTCTCTCAAAATCTCAAAAATGGCCAATGACTTGACTAACGGCACGAGTACACTTAGCAAACGATATCGTTTAAAGATAGAAAATAGTTATACTTACTATGAACAATACGAACATTACATAAACACATGTCCACGAATTTTTGGATAACCCCTCGTATGTACTTAACGTTAATAACGCTGTGGTGTTTAATAACTACTAAGGAAATAAATAAACAGACAGCTTTTTGTCATCTATATATAAATTGTTTATTTGTTTAAAGCATTAATATATTATAACAAAATTGTGTAAAGATAATACTTGCGTAAGTATTTTATTGCTACTATTATATCAATATATTGTTTTTGTCTATGTTTTTATTAAGTGTGGATGTCTATATGCCTTTTGTTTTGTTATAATAATCAATCGTTTTCACAAAGCATGAACATGGATATATAGGATTTTTAAACAAGACATCTTTGTTTTTCATATAACTGTTAGACAAATGTGTGCACACTATCGGCGTCAAATTTATCAAATAACAACGCACAGTTTTGACAGTTATGTAATAAATGTGTGTGTAAATGTATACCTTGTTGTGATAATACAGTAATTACAATCAACATATCTACGGGACATTGATATTATCATATGACATAGGATGTCCAACAGTCATTTTTATACAACATACTGACTAAATATAAATGATTTGACATTCAATTGACAATTACACAAGAAAATCTAAAAGACTGAGACTATTGAAAATTAAAATCAGGACATTTATTGTTTCAAAAATGGATATGGTTATTGAGACAATACTTAAATCTTAGTTTGTTTTGTGTTTATAAAATAATTATTTGCTATTAAGTAATAATCTGAAACTTGTGTTTTCTTTAAAAAAAACAGCAAACGGATATTGTTTTTCAGGTAACTTACGAAACAAATAATGATAATAATAAAATAATAAAACAGCGAGGAAGATTTTTACAAAACATTGTGTAAATCACTCAAAAACAATCGTTTCATTAATAACAATACATTTCAGTTTAGAAGAAATGATCCAGAAGTATTGTTGAATACCAAATGTAATATTAGTTAATATTTCTATCATTTTCATAAAAAATGCCACCTGAGTACTTAATGCAATCGAGTCACATATTAGATATCATTCAATAAATATCGTCATTGTATTCAGATATACAACTTATTTATCAAAGTTTGGTATTTTGCAAGTAATCATAATGTAACTTTGAATAACGAAAAAATGCATGTATAATTATTACACGAACGTATAGGTATACGACGTTGCATTTAAAATACCTTTACAGCCAT
Organism: Ruditapes philippinarum; assembly: GCF_026571515.1. Classification (NCBI taxonomy): domain Eukaryota; kingdom Metazoa; phylum Mollusca; class Bivalvia; order Venerida; family Veneridae; genus Ruditapes; species Ruditapes philippinarum. Next base: position 31,617 of record NW_026851718.1, read on the forward strand.
TTAAAGATACATTTTGTTGAAATACAAAGTATTCATCCATTTCTGACATATTTTGAGTATAAATTTAGTATGACATGTATGATTGTTACTTTAATAAACACAGACGAAATTTACTTATAATCAAGAAATTAACATCAGCATCAATTCATATACATATTTACACTTTCAAAGGAAATTAAAATGAATTTAAAAATTATGCACCCATGAATGACTTGTATCTAATATTCAACATATTGTATTTTCATTTGCTTGTTCATGTTTTTCCTCTAAACACTAATACCTATTTCAAAAAACACAAATGTCCATTTTAAGACATGTTTTACAACTTGCATTATTGCATACACTGCTACTTCTACTACTAGGGTGAAGACTGGCAACAATATACCAGTTAACATTTTTGAACATTGTTTTTATATTTTGGATTTCCGCTAATATATGGAATTAATAATCAATTTCCTTGAAATTCTTTAATTGACCTTAAATTATAATTCTTTATAAAGTTAATAGGCAATTTCACTAAACTGGTGAAAAAGTTATCTTAGAAAAATATATTATATTTGTTATTCATCCAATAAGCAAATTACAAGAGGTGTAAAGGTATTTATAGATGGCAGTGCGAGAACTGATACTTAGGTAAAAAACGGATAATACAAACGCGTCAAAAGCAAAATACATATTTCACTTTTATTCTTTCAGATGTAATACCTTCTCTGAATGGAACGGTCGTTGTTTTTAGTAAGCTTTGTTTTATTTAACGACTGGCTGATATGTATATTAGACAAATTACAAATCCTCCTGGAAACAAGAAAAATACTTCCGGGTTATTCGGTACTTTGCGATCTTTTAAGAAGTTGGTTTGAATATGCTATATAATTCAAAACACTGTATTACGGTATACGCAATGAAATACTCGTATATGATTTATTTAGAAATGACGTTTAATTCATAATGTCGACAAGACAGATCGCTAACAAAGCAAAGCGTAATGTTTGAATTTGAAATTATCAGAACTTACAAATGTCGTATTTTATTCTAGTATCTATCACAAGAAAGTTATGACTGAGTGTTCACTTCATATGTATTAATTGTTTCATAAATAATATACTAGATATATTAAGGCACTTATAAACATCATTGAAAGTTTGCTTTCTATGAATAAATACTAAACTAAATCAGATTAGTTAATTCATTCATTTGCCTTGTGCATTATATAAACTGACCACAACATCAATTTTTCAGTTGTTGCGTTTTATTATATAACAATTATTTTCTTATTACGAACATTTCTAGGCATCATTACTGTTCAGAGAAACAAAACAAAATATTTTAATAATTGTCTTCTGTCTAATTTAACATTATTGATAGTAGTCTAATTTAACATTGTTTATAGTAGCACTTATATTTGTAAAACGGATCATATTTGGAAATGTTAAGATATACGGAGTTACAAAGAAAAACAGGTTTACTTGGAAGCAAAACGTTACACAAAATACCCTGCAAACAATAAATGTTTTATCTTCTATATATTTACTAAAAAAAATAATGATTTTCTTATATTGAGGTTAAATCACCAATTTATTTATTATTTTATTGTATTTTTGCTATTTTTCAGGTTGATAGTGTTGGTTTCTATTCACTTATGAATTTTCATTGTGCTGTAGGGATGACGTCTCCGGGTGATCGAATTAAGTTTGTTGCAATTCCTGCAGAATAGACAAAAACACATTATTGCCTTACTGTAATCAGATAATAGAAGTTGATTGTCTTCAAAATATTGATATCATGCCGACCATTTATGAAGCGTATGTGTAAATATATATAATCACTCAATTATACTTATACCAAATATTATAATATCTGTCATATTGTTATTTTCATAGACTTGTGTTGTAATAAGTCGTATATCATTAATGATCCAAGACATCCCCGCCCCTCCAAAAATAAAGGAAAACAAAAAAGAAAATGTAACTTGTATAGACATCAATGTATAGCTAAGACTGAGTTATTAACCAAAAATGTTGAAATCATTCTACATGCAACAGAACACAGTAACAAACGATAATGTTTAATATTATTTAAAATCATATAATAAGATATATAAAACAGCGTGCCAGTATTATTATAAACCCTTTCATTTAAGACTGGATTCAAGTTGTCATTGGGAATACGGGATACGGTGGACATTGCCGATGCGTTTAAGTACATGAATAAAGGGATCTAAATTTAATCCTTACTCTTGTTAGATGAGCATGTTAATATTGCCAACATTTTCTTTATTTAAATAAGAGATTACATAAAAAGGATGGTCAATAAATAAAATGTTTACCATAATAATAAGGTTGACGATTTGTTTCAATACTGAATTATGGGTGAGTAACTGATCATGGTTATCATTTTCGTTTCATTCTAAATAATAACAATTGTCGCACCGTGTTTTACAAAGCAGATAAATCGTACTTACTTGCTAATACACAATATCCTAGAGGTTTTTTTTGTGGGTTTCAAAAAAGTAAGCTTTCAGTAGTTTCGAAAAAAAGGATGCGTAATAATTAATTGCAAGATACTAGTTGAATGACTAATTCTTTAAGTTAAGCAAAACTAAAACAAAAATATACAATAATATAAATCTCTGTTGTTTCCAAAAATAAAATATATTAAAGCATAAAAGTAACAATACTTTTGAATGTACATGCATATTATATGTGTTTTGAAAAAAAAAATGTATATGGCATATGGCGTAATGGAAAAAATCAATAAGTCTGGACTGAATGCATTCTGATACTGTTCTAAGGCTTGGAAAAAAATCAATAAAAAAACAATGGCAATCTTATTTTCATATTTGTAAAAAAACCTTCGGATTATTAAATGAAGGAAAGTCACACAAAAAGTAGGTAATGACCATTAAAAATGTATTAAGGTAATGTCAATGTGTATGGGTGTTTATAAAAATATAAATGATTGATTTAGTTACTAGCTTATTATTATTGTATTAATTAGAGAAAATGTAATATAGATATACGCGTATTTACACTAAAATTCCGCTATTTCGCCCGTAGCAAGATTTTTTTTGTATTTGTTTTTGTATTGTCTTCATATGGTATTAATGTTATAATCATAATTGAACGATCAGTATTTACGCATTTAACTTTCAATAAGCGGTCTGTATAGTATTATTCCAAATTAACATCACATCCGCCGGTAAGGGAAGTAACTCTTCCCCGACGCTTATCGCTTAAATGAAAGGGTCTATAATCTATTATTTTGATCGTACAATTATAACTTATATTTCAAAATATACCTTTGTTGTTTACACTTTATCAGGGGGTTAACCACTATCTTATTTATTTATTTTTGTACCTCCAAAATGTGATGGTCTTTAAAATTGTTTAATATCATCAGTAATAAAACGTATAACTAAAGATTTGACGGTATGTTAACTTAGATAACGGGAGATAATTAGAAATTATTGCCTGATAAATGACAGTTATTATGTGGCTAGAGGGACTGTTCTTTCTCTTTTAAATCATTCATTCCGTAATGCTTTTATGTGGCTATTTTATTTTGTTTGGCTTAAAGGAACAATAGAGAAAACAAAAGAGTAGCCACATAATTACTGTCCTGTGAGAACCTCCGTCCGTCTGTCCGTTAGCAATTTGGTTTCCGAAACATAACTTAAGTTCCATTCGGCCCACAATATCAAAACTTTATAGGATGATTGTCAATATTGTGTACAAGGCTCCTGTTGATATTGGGGTCAAAATGTCAATGGTCAAGGTAACTATTACCTTAAAACTGAAAACAGTTTCCGGAGCTCACTCAGGTTCCATTTGGTCCATTATGATAAAACATTCATAAAATGATTGTCCATATTGATAAGAAGACCTCCATTAATTTTGGAGTCACAAGGTCAAAGGTCAAGATCACTATTACCTTAAAATTGAAAACAGTTTCCGGAACATTACTAAAGTTCCATTTGGCCCACAATATTAAATCTTCGTGGTTTATTGTTCATATTGGGTAGAAAACTCCTATTGATTCTGGTGTCACAAGGTCAAAGGTCAAGGTCACTATTACCTTAAATATGAAAACAGTTTCTGAAGCATAACTTAAGTTCCATTCGGCCAACAATATTCAAACTTCATAGGATTACTGTCCTTATTATTTGGAATACACCTATTGATTTTGGGGTCATAAGGTCAAAGGTCAGGTTCACAATGACATTTACACTGAAAATTGTGGTTTCTGGAGCATAGCTTAAGTTCAATTTGGCCTACAGTGCTCAACTTTTATAGGAAGATTGTCAATATTGAGTAAAAGACCCCTATTAATGTTTGGGTCACAAGGTCAAGGTCATTATTACCTTAAAATTGAAAATATTTTCGCTCAAAAACTTAAGTATTAATCAACCTACAGCTGTAAAATTTTATAGAATGTGCAGCCACATCCAATACATGACCCCTATTGATTTTAGGCTCATAAGATCAAAGGTCGGGGTCACAATGACTTAAACACTGAAACTTGTGCTTTTCGGAGCATAACACAAGATCCATTTGGCTTACAGTGTTTAAACCTTTTAGGATGATTGCCTATATTGATTAAAAGATCCATATCTATATTGGGTCACAAGGTCAAAAGTCAATATCAAATTACCTTAAATGAACATATCTCCGGATGTTTAAAAATTCAAAATTGCAACAGTTCATGTCTGCTTAAGCCGGTGCTAGGGGGCGTAGACGGTAGTTTGCACTTGAAAGGACCGTCCATGAACAGGCTCAATCAAACCGAGTCTGCAACATTTTCAATTTTGCAGTAATGGGTTTCATTTAGGGATTATTATTTTTTTCTATGTTAATATCGGTAAAAAATGTACAACTGTCAAACTTCATAGGATGATCACATATATTGAGTACATTTATTATATGCCCTAAAAAATAAATTTTGCTTATATTATGTTATATCCCTGTCATCATTCTGTCCATCCGTCGTAGTAAAATTCCCATGTCTTACAAATGCTTCATCCTTTTTTTTTCAAAAAATCACTTTCGGGGATACAATGCTCCGCTCAGCGGTGCTCTTGTTCAATATGTGTCTTTATCATTATAAAAATTTATCAAAAATACACAATGTATAAATGTTACCAGTTATTTGATGTTTAAAAATTATGTTGAAAGGAAACTAATATACAGGTCAGTAATTACAGTACACTGTGTGTATCAACATCAATTTCAACAGACATGACTTTTATTGTTTGTTAAAAATATATATAAAAAAACAATAATTGTATTATTAGTTTTATGACGTTTTAAATCTGATCTCTTTATCTTACCAATGTATTGTTATAATTTGGTGTGTGATGATATTTATAGCGGAAACACGTGTGAATAGATAATTCCAATTTAGTTCATAGTTTATTGCAGATATGTTAAGAATAAATAAATTATTACATAAAACACAATACTCATAGAAACATGTTTTTAATGTTCAATATGAAATGGTTGTCAGAATTTTAATACCTAGTTTAATCCTTAATTAAACTTGCTAATGAACATAAAATGGACATCCTAAAAATACCCCGAATGACAAGCTTTTTCATCCCACCGCCTCTGAATTTGTAACGATTGGAAATCTATTGAAAAACAATCCCCATGACAAGAATTTTCAACAACCTCCTGAACAGGTTATCTTTAACAACATATGGAAAGCTCTTTCCCTGAATATATCTCAATGGCAGGTATTTTCAGCCCCCGTTCCCGTACATGTACCACTTTGGTATTCTGTCTCCCCTTTTCAAGCAATTTCAAAATACACATGAAAACACTGACTGATAAACCCTATATCTGAAATAAAAGACAATTAAGAGCCGTGACATTGATCAAAACCTGTCACCCCACCAGAGTGTAAAGGTCCGAACTCACCATGTCATGATTTAAGACACCAGTAAATTTGTTAATATCTTAGATTGCAATGATTTTCGTGCATTTGGACTAAGCAAACGAAAAAATAAACGACCTTCAAGTATCAAAGTCATTTGACAAATAAGAACATTGAAAAGGTATGATGAATATAGAAAATTAATTGATGTTTATGTAAATTTAAAAAAAAGATAAACTTATGTTTCGCTGTATGCGTACTATTTACAAACTAAAGTGTAGAAAACTCAGTTTATGAAACCTCTTCCGGCAGAAATAGCGCTTCAATATTTAACAGTAATTTTAAATACATTAATTTTTTGATTTATGTTAATGTTAGTGTTCTTCCATGTAATTCTACAGAAACAGAAACTTCGATGGGAGCGATAGTAACCTGAGAATGTTTCTAATTTCTGTAGACCAGTTATGGATGAATACTTACGTACTAAGTGTTTATCTTTATTTGACTTCATTAATATTCACTTTCGAAGCACTAAGAAAAATAGAAAGCGACTATAAACGGCCTTGATAATGTATTGCCTTTTGTTCTTCTATGAAAATTAACAAACATAAGTTTTAAAAATAACAAACGTTTTAATTGGATGAAAAAAAGCTTGACAATAAATAATATAAATTTACCTCTACATTAATTTAACCTGCAGATAAACGAATAAATCACACAAATTTGACTCAACATGTACACGGTTGGTCTATAAACCGTACATAGATTTACTGCTTGCAAAAATATTCAATATTCTTTTAAAACAACTGTGTAAAATCATACAGAATCTAATTTTTTGATCCATTTTTTATCACATGAAAAATCACGAATACAGATTTAACATATGAGGACTTTTTCATATGAAAACATGTGATAATCATGTGTTTAAAATATGCTCGTTTATGTATGTTTTTCATATAGTCCTGTTTTAACATTAGTTGTATTACATGTGACAAAAGTTCTTAATCACATTTTAACATGTGTATCGACATTGTTCCAAGCGAGGAAACTCGTCAATGAAATTACAACAGTTGTGTCCCCTTTATTTTGAATATTAAATATGTGTTTTCTTTATATCATGTTTTAGTAAGCATAAAAGTAAAATAAATAATTATATTATCAAGATCAAACTAAAAGCATTTTTCTTTGAATCAGCTCCTGCACTAGGCCAACCTTAGTTAAACAACAACCTTAACGTTCTTTTTTCAAGCTAGATGCTAAACGATCTAGAAATTGTGCCACAACTGTCAGGCTCTTTTCATATAAAAATCTAAAGTCTAACGTCTAAATGAACTTTCTGTGAAGAACTTAAAATCATTTGATTTAAATTTTAGTACAATAAAAGTAAACCTTTAAATTGCTTTAAGTAGCTTGCTTACTTTATAATGCTTCCATTCAATTTAAGATTATCTCACATATTGTATGTGTTATTTATGATAATTTATAAAAATCAAAATTTTATACACATCGTCATTTTGTTATAATAATGTAAATGGACATTTCTGCTCGTAATCAAGAAAAGTGCAACATAGCTTTTGTTAATGGATACCTACTCTTACATGTCTTATACATTTTGTCAAGGTGGTTAATATAGCTATTGCTCATCAAACAAGATGTATGTCTATATCGTATATACTTAGCATGTCAGCTCAGTATGATTTGTTATCCTATACAATCTTGAAGGCAGTTATTATGAGTAAAACTATCAAGCTATATATATTCAAATTAATATTCAATGGAAATATTCATTCATTCAAGAAATATGAAGGACTTTCAAGAATTGTTTAAGAAAAAAGAAACTATTTATGGTAGATTTATTACGATAATTTTAAAATGTTCATTTGGAGCGAATATTCACACCTATAGTTATAGACACCTTCTCTTTTACATATTATGTATATGGTAGATTGGCTGGGTTAATTATATTGTTAAGTCATTGTGTAAATATGTTATTACATTTTTTTTTCCTATCCGATTATATTTGTCAATTTTGTTGAATCGTCATTTATAAATTTAATAAATGACATAAGCACAGTACAATTGTTGTTGTTTCTTCCCTTAATGATGTTTGTATTATTATTCAAAATGGTATCATTTCAGGAGTCTCAATGGTTGTTTGTATAAATATTGTACACATTGTGACATTCTAATGTCTGTATTTGCGTTAAGCAACGTGCGTAAATGTACCACAAGATAAATATCCGAAATAGATTACGAGACGCGATACTATGAAAACAGTGTTTTGAAATGTATTATGTTTATGTTCAGCTGCACTTTAGCAGAATGAAACTTGGGTGTTGTTGACTTTTCGGCGTCCGCCTATCGGCCACAAAACGTGCAATAAAAGTTTTTGAATTATATTTTAGCATGTTCAAGATATCTTCACAGTTTGAGACCGGATAATAAGCGCAAATATAAAAAATAAGCACATACAAGATTCACAATATTAATATAAGTTTAAAGCAACTTTTTTTATCATCTTTGAAATCATAAAGTTAAAAATTATTTAAGTTTAAAGGTTTCTGTAAATATGTACACTAGGTTGTGGCATATATTAGAACGTATATCAAATTTCTGGTGAGACAATGTTTAAAGCAAAGCAAATAGAAAGTTAAACTGAAGATTATGCCACAACTGTAGGACGATTTGTTACATACACTAACTTGTTAACTTGTAAAATGCTTGTTTCGTATTGCATTAAATTCAATATGTCCATTTTGTAACTTTACATGCTTACTTGCTACTGTAAGACGTTTAAATGACAACGGGTATTTAAGATAACATTTTATCAAGCTTCTTAGCTTCTGAATATACATTTTTGTATTTGTAGAAAAAAAAATACTAGTTACTTTCCATAAGATTCACAGAAATCATACGGGTACAATACGAGAACGTACACTACTGGATGTGACAGTTTGAAATTTGTTATCGTTTAATCGTAACCATATAATTCATAACTTACTTTTATAAATAGATAGATTTATTTCGGCATAAAGGTAAACATGTTACATGATAAACAAACACAGTATAGATTAAAACAATTACAAATAAATGAATAAATAAATAAATGAATATATACTATATTATGTAAACAATGGCATGTTCCCAAAAACAAGGATAACACAAAAAAGAGCAAGGTCTTTTTTTCCATTGTGGTCCTTAGCTTTGGAGGCATGACAAAGAGAGGGATTTCATAAAAAAAATATCACTAAATATAGGAAAAATCACATTAATGAAGAATATCATTTAAAATTATCACAATTTAAAATGTAAGGTAATGTAAATAAAAAGTCAGTATCACATTAAGAAATAATCATGTGCATATTAAGAAAAGATTCAATTAAAACAAATTATCACAGTTGTTATGAGTATGTAAGGAAAGAACATGTCATAGATTACGCTATTCAAAAAAAAGATAAAGTTTTTAAAGTCTTAACAAAAAAAATTAAAAGAAATTTCAAAAAATGAAAAAGTAAATCTGAGCCGAAAAATAATTCAATGAAAAAATGAAAACATATAAAATTTTCTTGCAAGAAATTTTAAGAAAAACACTTACATGCTACTTAAAAAGTGACTTTTGATGGCTACCTTAAAACAATGAAATTTTTTAATTTCAATTTATATACAAGTTGGAAGACTGTTCCATAGTTTAGCACCAATAAAACTAAAAGACTTTGACCCGGAACCTTTAACCTTAGGAAGACAATACCCTCCTTTTTTCTCAGTGTGGTGCAATAAGAATGCATAGATTCCTGAGAAACAAAACAATCACTGAAGAACTCTGGGGCCATTTCCTTTTTAACCTTAAAAACATGACAAAACATAATTTGTTCAATTCTTTTACAAACTGGTTATATATTAGGTAAAATAAAGTAAAACAATTTACACTTACTATATTCCTTCTATTAATTATTCAGTTTAATTTAGAACAGATCATGACCTTTTTTATGCAAAATGATCCATGGATTAAAGTTATATCAATGAAAAGTTTAACATTTTATGCTTACACAAATTTAATATAGACATTGCAAATCAGAGTACTTTTCCAAATATTCATGCCGTAATAAGAAAATGTGTCTGAAGTGGACAAATCAATATGAGAGAATGGTGAAAAATATCAAAATTTAGACAAAAGCTGTTGCATGTATTTTTAAATAACGTTTCGTTTTGAAGGTACTCCGCCGATATTTTTGACATAATGGGATTGAATAAAAATTTTCGAGTTTAATATTTCATTTGATATAGAACAAATAACTTTCACATTTTCAAAATTTTACATAATTCGCTACCTACTTTTGGTATTAGTTTTTTTGTACATTATGATCCAAAAAACGTTACAAGGCTTTTCACTCAAATCAGACTTGGAATAACACAAGAAAAAGATATCAATTCATTTCTGAGTACAATAAAAAATATATTTTTGCATATACTTTTGCTTTAAGTGCCCAATTTGATATATGAAATAAATTTAAATTTCTGGCTCTCAGTGGAGTTTCTTTAAAATAATTATCAAATAATATTGCTTCACTGAATCACATGCACATGAGTTTTATCAAACTCCGCGCATCGGTTACGCAACGGCCAGTAACCACTGCCTTCACACAAATCATGATGGTCTTATCACATGATTGTGTAAAAATGGCGCATACGCCAATGAAATCGTTGAAAAAATGTTTTATCTGTAATAAACAGCGACATTAAAACTTGAACTCTGGTCTCAAATATGTCGATATGATTGGGAAAAATTTTTTTTTGTAAAGCGTAGAGTCGAAATTAATAATTACTTGAATGAATTCTCTTTCGAGATGGGTCATTGTTTTGGAAATAAACGGTGCGGTATTAAAAATTTTAAAAATTATTTTCATAATATTTATGTTTCCAAAATTATTTTTTACTTTAGTTTACATCTAACACCTATCGGTTTTGAAACATTAATAAAACCGTGTTTACTTTTTAAAATAAATATAAAAATTAAAAAAAATCATATCTTCAAAAATCTTGACGAAAATGTTGTGATGGCAGAGATCTAATCCTGTAAGGGGAGATCACTGCGTAGAAGATTGGAGTTTTATAACGTTAAAGATAGTCTAAGAGCATGTTAGGTTCCTATGACAGAAAGTAGCGCCAATTCTCTCATAAAAGTAGCAAAATGTAAAAAAGTGGCAACAGTAGAAAAAAATGATGTACATAGCTAACTAGCCAATAAGTATTTTAAAAACTAACACAGGACACGTGAAAGCTTTTGAAAAAAAGAAATAAAAGGATTTCTGAGGGATAGTGGGCCTTTAATTAGTTAGGTGTATGTTCTGTTTACAGGTGGAACAACAAAAATTCACGACGATAATCTGAGTTAGAATAAACACGTCTGTTTTACAACGTCGTATTTACACAAAACCTTGATTAAGTTTTATATTGCCTTCTTGAGCTGACGTTATCATAACATAGATGTCACATATCGTAAATGTTCGAAATTTATTATGTGTAAATAACTCAAAGTCGCTACTTGCAAACACTACATCGTGATAATTATATACGTGCTATATGGACAGCGTCTTTCTATACGAGGGTTGTCTTGGAAGTTCTAGGGTTTTCGTTATATAAAGTAGCATTATTCTCAATTTTTCAACGTCAAGTTCAGCTGAATTGACAATACATGTATATACATGAATTTAACTGTTGATCTAAAAATTGATATTGATCCTAAAATTGATCGGTATTTGGATCCGGTTTTTTTTTTGTACTTCTTTCGGTTTTTCCCAACATTTGTTTCATTGAAAATAAGCAAAATTTTACATCATCTTTATGTACCATTCAATTCTAGCAAAAACACGATCAACTTTAGTTTTAAAAAAGAATTAATATCCAATCAGGATCACTTGATCTTTCCTCTGAGAACATGGCACCTGATTTTTTTACATGCCCGATGTAGAGCCTTGGACATCTATTTTAAAATCTCATCCAAACGGTCATTTATAAGTGTTGGCAGGCGTTGGGGAGGCGAACCTGCCATCCCTGGATTACTTGCCCTGTGCGTCACTGATAGACCACAGCTCTGTTCCTTGTTATAGACATCGGCTTTGCTCCTTGTTATAGACCACGGATTTGCTCCTGGTTACAGACCACGGCTTCGTTCCTTGTTATAGACCACGGCTTCGCTCCTTGATATAGACCACGGCTCCGCTCCTTGTATTAGACCACGGCTTCGCTCCTTGTTATAGACCACGGCTTTGCTCCTTGTTATAGACCACAGCTTCGCTCCTTGTTATAGATCACGGCTTCGTTCATTGTTAT